>NC_054552.1:9908000-10208000 GCF_017654505.1 Polyodon spathula
ACAAGACAGAGTTTCTGTATCTGTTTACAGTACACTGCTGCACAATGAGTACCAACTGAACGTTGCCTGTTGTTTAAGTCCTAAGTATTTATTTAGATGGCCCCTTCATGGTTTTTTGACAGCTGTATTAGCTTTGTATGTCTTTCCTGCAAAATATTGTCAGTATATAAAAATATAAACATGGAAACAAAATTAGTTGTTTACGTTTTTGGTGTTGCAGGATGGTTGTGTAGTTCTCAAAGTGGGCAGAAAGCTTTTGTGCCAGCACTTAAAACTACCTTAGGTAATGTAAACAAAACGGTAGCCAAATTGTCTGTTTATTTGATAAATTGCTCAGAAACCTAAGATGTTGAAAAAAGTTATCTCCCAGGAATTATATACAGTGTGTAGTAGTGGTGTCTACACTTCCTGAAATTGCCTAATTATTTGATTATTTGACATAAATATTGGTCAAAGAAACGAACAGTGTAGAACAGTTTCATAAATTTCAAACTTTATTTACCGGTAATCTATCCAGGCATGTTTATTACAGACTAAATAGTTTGGTCTAGAGCCCAACTTCACAATGTAAAATTGTGCGCCCATTTAGTAAGCAATCCAGAATGTACTCAAACAAGTGGTTCAGGTTACAACAAAGCAAATGAATAATGAACTGGATGAATTGAGTGGCTGACATTTGGGTTGAAACGTTTGTTTGTAGAACACTTAACTAAACATGTACTAGGAGTAGCACCAAATAGTCGACCTGTCGGTAAGAAAAGAGACGGTCAACCTCAGAAACTCGGAACTAACATATAAATGACATTTTAGGACAATTTTTTGAAATTCCAAGCAGGTTTAAAATAGTGTACAAACAATGCTGTCACAAATAGAGCACTAGACATTATCAGATAAATTATGAATATTTTTTAAAAGTCAACATATTCAACTATTTTTACTAATTCATTTCAAATTAGTAGTAGTTTTATTCCTAGCACATAAACATTTTAGACTTCTAAGACCCTCTAAGACCATTTTTAAAAAAAAAACACTGTCAGATTCTTTAAACTATATTTGTATTCAAAAGTATATAACACTCCAGGGAGGGCATTATTGTATTGCAAATGGCGGTTGTATTAATTCCCTGAACAATGCCAATGAAGATTACAAACATTATAACATGTCCTAACACTAATTCAGTTCCACTGTATGCCTCCTCAATCTCTCTATCTTTGCCACTCAGTCTATTTTCCTCCTATTAATCCTTGTCAGTTTACAGTCAATAAGCCTTTGAAGAGTACAATCAATAAGGCAGTGCAAACCTCCACCGGATATGCATATAAAGGTGTGTTATCATTACAGTGATAACTGACCTTTTAATGTTTAAAGTAGGCAGTGTTTACATTGGGTTATTTTTACCAAGGCAGGTTGTAAAAAAATATAATTAAAAAAGCAGTGATGAATGTGTCAAGTGTTCGGGCAACTTGTTGAAACTTGCCCAGCAGTGCAGCAGCACTTTCAGAAGCCGACATCTGTTGACCTTTTCTTTCAGGCAGACGTGTTTTGTGTTTTCTGTGTGCACCAAAAGCCAGCAGATTGTTAATGTGTCAAAGCTCTGCTTTATTTCACAGAGACAAACGGTATTTGCTAGAGCACTGCATCATGCTAATGTAATGACAACGGTTTTATCGGGCAACTTTCCTTTTATCATACATAGAATCAAGAAGAAAATATTATATTTTTTATTGAAATTTTAGTTAGAAATCGTAAAGAAATACATGGATTGCATTTTCTTAATATTTAATGATGACTTCCCTTTTTAAATGTCAAAAAGAAAGTGGTGGCACACAGCCACTGTTTACCTTTTAACTGTTCTTGTGATCTTTATAAATAAAGTTGAATTCAGAGACAAACATTTAAACAGTTTCAACGTCTACATAAACCACCAGTGAGTGCTTTACAAGCTTTATTTACACTGTAAGGATAACAAAATCGCAGTGAAAAATGGATAACTTCATGTATCTTTTACCAAATTGTCACATATTACACATTTAAATCAGATCTTTGAAAACTATGATACATTTCCATATCTGTAATATAAGTTCCTTTATAAAATATTACCATAATAACAGCATAGCAGAGTGTAATAAAACATGGTAAAAGCATGGTAAAGCATAGTTTAGTATTGTGAAGCCCAGAGAGGTATAGTAAAGCATATTAATGGTTAATGCATAGTATAACTATTCAAAAAGTCTGGAAAAAGTGCAAAATGATCATATTTTAACAAAGGTGTATTTTCATTTGAAAACATGATATATGGCACTGCACTATTGTGGCAAGGCAGAGGCCCTGCACAGTAGAATATGTGTTTCTGAGGCTGGTGGCCATCTTGGATCAGGAATGCAGGAACATCTTGGAGCCAAGATGGCCACACATTGAACCGACACAGAGTTTTAGTAAGATCATTGGTTTGGTGTGTTGTCTTTTCTGGAGAGGTTAATTGAGTGTTTGATCAGCCCATGAATACCAGGCAGGGAGTTTCTGGCTGGCTGATCAATCAGTCAGTCGGCCACCTGAAGAAGACACCACACTATATAAGAACAAAGGAATATGTGCGCTGTGCATGCTACACCGAGATAGTTCACATTATATTAAATAAAAGCCTTGCATGAGAGAAGTATACTGAAGTATCTACCTTTTACTTAAAATTTAACATAACATTTCATTTGTTGCCAGTGGTGTTAAATTAGAGGGGCCCACAATTACACGTCTTACAGAGAAAATAAATCAATTTAAATGACTAAAAAAACTAAATGACAGTAAGTGTGAACATCTGCACTTCCAGGAAGAACCTTGGATCCCTTAAAAATATTAGTCAGCGAGCTTCTCTTTCATAATCGGGCTGGGTCCTTTTGATACTCTCACTGTACTATTAGTAGAGGTGGTATTAGTCAGCACCTGTGAGATGTTGTGGCTTCAGTTATCTGTCTTCCATATCCTTTTATAGAAATTTTTATTTATTTTTTTATTTTTTTATGTATGGCTCACAAGTTGGGTCTCCTTATATCCTGGAGGTCTGAAAAAGTGCGTTGGCGTGGCCCATTCACTTGTTTAGGCTTGTGCCGTTAAACTGTTCTGTAAAGTCATTTCAGGTCGAGGTGGTTGTTTCTTCTTGCAATAAAGGAGTGCTAACCAACTTTGCTAAAGTTTTTTTTAGCACCAGCAATTGTAGGGCCAACAATTTTGAGGATAGTTCTTGGGTTGTATTTTATCCTTGAATATGGAATTTGCACATAAGACAACACTATAGATTTCTGCTGCTTCTTGATATTGAATGAGGTTTTGTAGTTCAAACTCACTCCAGCGGTTTATGGCAGTCATACTATGTGACCTGCAGCTGAGGAACCAGAGTTTAATAGCATTGCACATATAAAACTCTTAATGTGTCACAATAATTCAGGATATGCAAACGTTTCATACTGTGTGTCTGGAGAACCACTTATTCAATTGCAATGAAGCTTGCTAAGTACATTCTTTAGCACGGCTTATTGAGTGTATCAGAGTCCTGGTATGTACAGGAATCTATCTGGTATGTCAAACTTACATTTTTACATATGCATACAATGTATGTAAATCTTGATGATGTACTTTTTTTGTTATTAATTTTGCAGTGGTGGAGATTTTACCATATTTAGGTATAGTATTTAGTTTAACGTAAACCAATGGGAGTTCGCAAATATGACGTTAGCTTCTGATTTTGTAAGTAGACCGTGAACATCTATTTTTATTGTCATTTTAAAAGTCTTGAAAATGTGTATATTTTCAAAATCTATGTTGGTCTAAGTTTTTTCATCTCTGGATCTATATGACAAACAGAACAGTATTAAAATGCAAAGTACCCCCAAATCGAGTTATTTTTCTCTTAGATGAGACCTGCTTATGAAAGAATCAAATTGAATCATTCTCAATGACTTGAACAAAGTACTTTCTAAATGACCCATCTGATCTGGGATTGCCAAATGAAACGATACCAGAAGGAAAGGGAGGATTCAGTCTGACGCCTGGTTACTGGAGTGTTTCTGAGACACTGAACTGTTTCTAGGTAGATGCAGAACGTGGGTGTGTCCAGATCCTCTTGTCAGGGCTTGTATTTATTTAATTACACCCCGCAGGCACCAAATCTCCTTCAGTGGTGACAGATAAGAATAGAATACCTTGTCATCGGACCTTTTTAATGGAGTTGATTCAGGATCTACTCATCCTTTTGATGGAGACAGTTGTCTGTCTTATCAGTACAGAATACCCTGCAGTGTTTACAAGTAACAACTTTCTTTACATTTTGCTGTATCCTGAGATATATTTTTAAACTTGATCCTAATTGTATTGAAATTTCTATTCACACGTCGATTGTCCTAAATAACTTGAGGAATATGGCTTTCAGTGTTCTCAGAAGCACTTGCCAGGAGACAGAGAATTTGTCCTATAAGCACAGGAGTTTACCTAGTTTACAATGTCATTAAATACATTTTTGTTTCTCCAATCCATTCTATTATTAATTCCTTTATGTATCAGGTTCAGTAAAGGCTTTTAACTTTAGTTCAGTTGTTTTTCAGCTAATTCGGTGATAATGGGAGATTAGGAATTGTATCCTCTTGGAAAACTTATTTGCCCAGTAATTAGTAAACAAAAAATAAGTTATGTGCTGCTTCAGCTGACTTCAGCAGAATCTGTTTTCATTTTCAGGCTGTCCTGTGCTATGAATGGGAAGGTCTTTGTGTTTAAAAATAAACTATACTGTGTTGGGTTACTGTAGAATAACATGATTTGGAATCCTAATGAAAGTGAACGTCATAGAATAACTATCCTGGCTTTAACCTTTTTCAAATACTGTTATTGACGCATTCTCTAAAAGAGAACACCTAGTAATTTTCAATTATGCCCCATGGGTATATTATGTTTATAGTCCAAAACATATAGCCTGTATCCCACACCGAGTGTTTTATATAATTCCCAGTATTTCCATTCCCGGGTGCTACCTCCAGAATCAGTCTCCCAGATATCCCAATATTGTACATGATTGATGCAAGTAAATGTGTATATGTAATTAGACCAGCATAATGGTTTTATATTTTGTCTTTTAAAATTGAACTCTCTTCAGCTACGACTGTCCCATAAGTTCACAAAGCACTATCTTAATGTGACTTAAAGTTGAATATCCTAATTATGATACACCTTAGCATGGCGTGAACCAGCCTGCATTGCAAGGGTCTGCTGCCTACGTGGCAGTTATCCAAAATAGTGATTAGCAAACCCTATATTAAAGTAATTGTAAGTGCAGCTCTATAGAAAAAGTAGCAAGATTAAGCGAGACGAAATAAACACTTCAGGTTTGCCTACCATATCGGCTTTCTCTGCATGTTCAATCATTTCCCTTAAGATAATTCAACCGTTCAGATGAGTTCAAATTACAAACTACATAAAAAGCCTTTAGAAAAAACCTAAAACTGAAGAGGTGTTTTGACAAACGTGTCGTCATTTCTGTAATTACGATACTGGTGTTCTACTTCGTTGCAAAAGTGGTGGAAATGACAATAAAATGACAGTTTCTAAAGCCACCAAATTTAGAGCTGTTAGGAATGTTTTCTGAAACAGTCCCAGTGGTTGACAACTGATATTAGTTAGTAGGCCTTTTAAACAATTAACCAAGCAGAAGCAGAAACCAGCAATAGAGAATTAACCCAAACCTGCACAATAGAATATTGAACAAAGAAATGGAGAAATATTCCAGAAATGTAGGTCATACAGTAGATACCATTTAAAAGCAGCGTGACTGATGAGTTTTAAAATAATCTTAATTAAATACTGTGGATTTGATACTTTAAAAGGCCAAAAGAAACTGTACAGTAAAACCTCTTTGAGATGCTGGTTTTATCGCCTTGGTACACAAATGGAACTCTTTTACAACCTTTTTGATGGTAGTATTTGAACCCCACAGCATAGCTGCTTGTTGCTGTACCCTACATAGTTACTATCCTTACCATTTAAGGTTCTGCTCTATTAGCCTGCATTCTTCAAGAAGCCCTTCAAATTGCACTGCTCTTTGTAGGCCTTGACATTAAATGTAATAAATCTCCATTATGGCCCCCCAGTTGCATTCAACACTTTCTCTCACCATATGCCACTTCTAAACCTGTATTGATTCTTCATGCCATGGCCTGCAGTTGCTGTATGAAGCAGCTGTTCTGAGTTTAATAAACACAGGCTAATTGCATTGATGCAGCTGCATTCCACCCACATAAATTGTCAAGCGAGGAACTGTGCTAACTTTTGAGGCTAGGGATCGGATGAGGTTCAGTTTAGTCGGGTCTTACGATGCACAATTGTCTAATTAGTTTTAGCGTCTCTGGCTAAAATCTGGCAATCCCCTTTGTTCTAGTTGGAAACTGTAGGGTCTAAACTGAGGCAATGACATTGCTGTTGTATAAAAGCTGACAATCAGCTTTTACTATACCCTATACTATACATTCAGTTTTATATAAGAATAATTAAACAGAACAGCTTTTAATGTAAAGTAATTTCCATCTGATACAGACTATCTGTATCACATCAGTATTTGGATCTACTGTATATTATTTGAATATAATATAAATAATCCCTAAGTTTATAGTTTATTATAGGCATACTAAAAAAAAAGAAAACAATGACAAACATTTTGACTGAAAGTCTTTTTCTATGTCTTTAATGTGTGTTTTGGTTCATATTTTTGTATCACTGGGGTACTGATTCCTACTCCAAATGGTAGTGTGTGAAGCATCTCTTAATGGTCCTATTAAGAGGAATGTGTGTGTGCTGATTTTGGATGCCTTGGATGTTAACCTTGATGTGAGTGGAACTAGTTACAACCGGTCATGTAGGCAAGAAAAACAAGTCAAAAGTGGAACATTTTGGTTAACAATAAAAGAACAAGGAAATGTAAGCGGTTTCACGATACTTTCCATGGGAAATCTTTTCTGGTACAATGATATGTTGTTAATTCTGAATCTCTTATTAGTTTTGCTATTGATTATTGATCCTTTTGTCTTTCTTGCAGTGTTTTGGTAACACAAGACTAAAACACATGCGTGCTGATCATGGTCTTGTTCATTATAGTGGTTTATTCATTGTAACAGCATGCAGACTCCTCTTCAAATAGTGTAAGCCACTCCCCTGTTGCAATAATACTTTCTGTGAATTCATGGAGTTCATCAGATGATTGTTTCAGTAATAGATACTGTAGCTGAACGTTTCTTTGCTGGATTAGTACAAGCCCAGGCAGGACTTTCCAGACAAACAGAACCACCTTTGACAGCACTCCCATGTCCTGATGGCTGATGATATGAAAACAGTGAGCCACTTTCATCTGTTCTCTTTCCCTCTGTACTGTGCCGTCTGGTTTAAGGAAGCTAACTCAACATCTGGTACTTCTTTTTGTTCAGCACTTCTTGCATAATGTAGGGTATACGTTAAGAACGGCCCATCCAATTTGAACTTGGTTTGGACATACCTCATGCGAGTTTAGATGACTTTCACAGGACTACTGGTAATTGGCTTAAGGCTGTATTTAGGGAACCACTTGATGAAACTATCCATGGGCTTATTAAATGATACTGTTCTCTATGAATGTAGGTCAAGGTGACATTCTTTATCACAGTACTGACACCTGTAATGTATTTCTTTTTTAATCAGCACCTGGATCTATTTGAAACTGTGATACTATACATTGCACTGTCACCTTCATTGATGTGTTCAGAACTGTGAATTTGAGTGTTTGCAAATCTGCAATATGACATTGTCCATGTCACAGGTGAAAAGTCAAGTTTCAAAACACAGCCAGCTTAGCAGTGTTTCCCCCGGTTTGTGTCATTTATCTTTATGGAGATCAGTGGATCCAATGAGCACATAGCACTCTTACTTAATTGCTGCAGTTTAAGCAGAAAAGACTGTAAAAATACGGGTATAATGTTTAATGGCAAAATAAACTATTAGTAAATAAAACCATAAGAGCATGAGACTTCTCCCTTCAAGCATTCCCACACTCGCAGTTTTTGTTTTTATGTTCCACAAAGAACTGGCATATTTATTTAAATAGTTATTTTCGATCATACAGGTACGGTTGAAAGCCTGTTTAAAAACAATCAGTGAAACCAGTCTTGTTACTATAGTTCATGTTAACTTTTTTTTCTATTTCTCATATTCAATTTTAAACACACTTACCATGATTCCTATTATTTTCAAGGCATATTCTCTAACTGAGAAATACGTGAAACGTGAGATGAGCACATGGGCTTGTATGGGGGATTATTAGTGAAAATCTAATAACTAACCATCTGCAAGGCTTCCAAAAGCCTTCTGTTTTTGGAAAACTCAATTGTTGGAAACACTCTAGCTTCCTGATCTTATTTTCCTCCTTTTACTCCTTGCATTCAATTCACAAGCGTGCTTCTCTGGTACCTGCTGGTCTGCATAACCAACCCCAGTCTGATCTTACATTGTACAAGCTGTCCAAACCGAAGGAGTGGTCTTCCAATAGAAGTGCACAGCAGATTAGTATCCTCAGCATTCTGAAATTGTCTGTAGTCATACTGTTTATTTAAAACACATTTTTATAGAACTGTGGTCAAAAGCAAAACAAAAATGAAGTATTACTAGTTGTGCACGGACTGAACTTTGCACCAAGTAGACAAGGACAACACTAAACTAGAATATCAGTGCACTTATGGCCTATTATGTTTGGGTGATGCAAGTGTTTCAGAATTTGAGCTTGATTAATTGTGCATAGGCATATGGTGTCTTAGGTCAGCTATATAAAAAATAATAAAACACAGGTCATTAAAAGGTATTATTTTCACTAAAGTTAGGGATGTTTAATATCTTTTTATAAACTATATTAAGTATTTGCTTTGGTAAGATTTTCATTTATCAAAGTCTCATTCATGCTCCTGTGTTATTTAGTTTAAAGCAAGTGAAAAAAGACACATGCCAATTTCCTGAGAGGAATAAAACCACTGTGCCAGTAGAAACCTTAAAAGAAAAAATGTAGTTGATGGGTAGGTTCTTACTTACTTTGTAGTGTTGAAGTGCCTGTCCTGGTATGTACTGCATTCTAACAGTGAAATATCACAATTGTTATACTGTATTTGATACCAAGGAATAATATGTGTACTCATTGAATTAGTGTAGCAGAGATTTTAAAGTTAAGACCAAATTAAATAATGAAGTTGCAGTGCATAGCTTAGGTTAGAATTGCACAGTGTTGCGACATGATAAATGAATGGCTGTACTCTGATTGGCTGAAACGACCTACAGCTGTGACCAAAAGTTTTGCATCACCCTATAGACTTAACAAATGTTGCTTCATAAAGTCCAATGGAACCTGCTGAATAATGTTACGTTAACATATTGAATTACATACCGCTTTGTAGTTTTACGTACACTAAACAAAAATTGAACAATGCGACATTTTGAAATCTAACATACTGTCCCTGCTTCCCTGACAGAAGGCAAGTCATTCCATGATGGAAGAGAAGGCCCACTACCTGGATACAGCCATCCCAATCATTAACGGGAAGACAGAGGCACCAAACTGTTTGATAGCAGTGGCTCTGGCCCTTTTTATCTTTTAGATGGCCTTCAGAAATAAGGTGGTCGTTATCAACAGTTTTGAATATAGGAAATACTAAAAAACAAGAGAATCAATTCAATAACAAACAATCCAATCAGGAGTCGATCAAATCTTTTGGAGTAGCTAGTCACACAGGAGAGGAGAAGAAACAAAACATTGACAAAAGACTTCCAGTTGAAACGTTCGTCATTTGGTTACATTTCTTTTATATTTCTAAAAAAAGGTTTTTCAATAAATATTTAAGATTAAACAAATTAGCGATTAATATTGCAATAAATGATTATTCCAACCCTAATGCACCCACTATAGCTTTGATATGAAGGGAAGGGCAGGAGAAGTTCCATACATAACTGCACACAATCCCAGTGTGCTAACCCTCAGACTGGGGTCAAAGGAGCTCATTTCCTTGGCTCCCTGGACTCTCCCACCCCTTGTAATTATGCTGCAATATAATAGTGCTTCTTTGAAGGGAGTTGGGTGACTCACTCACAAAAGCATTTTCTACTGCACTGTAACCGACAGTAAGAGCAAGAGAAGGGAGATCTGTTTTCGCATAGGAAAATTTCCTCCAGTGAAAATCCAAACAGAGGCTTTTGAATTGCGAACAGAAGCAAACAAAAAGAAATGACGTGAATACAGAGTCTAGAAGTTGTGGTTAATTATCTTATTAACTGAACACACACACACACACACACACACACACACACACACACACACACACACACACAGATGGTCTTAACAGTTAATCCGGCGTCAGTCTTTAAATGAATGACTGCGGTTCTTGGTTAAACAGCTCCAAAGGGTATGACATTTTCTACAAACAATGGCACCATTCTGCACACTCTCTTATTTTTGGTTATTATGCTGCAGTCTTCTTTGTTCCCATATGTTGTTTTGTTACATTGTTGTTTGACTATTGTGATGCCTGATACCTGTTGTCCTGTTCAATTTTTTTTCTGTTTCAGCCACAAATGGCAATATTGTGTGCCTGTGCTATTATTCTGTAGACGCTGTTATTGCATGATTTGGGAAACTGTAGGCTGCCACAGCATACATACCTACACAAACAAACACACACACACACACACACATACACACATTCTGGGATTGCTCTATCATAGTTAGCCTAATAAACAGTATGACAACTTCAAATCTAGCATCACTATTATCCTGATTTTAATGCAGCAAAAAACAAATCTTTTTCTACCTTAAATCTAGGTGTGTGAGAAAATGAAAATGCTGTAATCAAATCCCAGGGCATCTTATCCTGGTGGGCTAAAAGATGATCAAATTAAAAGTTACCAAATAATAAGTGGAATGGTCAAGCAGCAGTGTCTGGTTAGTGGGGAAATATCTACATGCAGCCCTTTCTGCAATGACCTTTCTGTAATAAACCCCTGATAACTCACAATCACTTCACTTGTCTACTGTCTGGTTTCTCGACACCTAGCTATGGCAGATGGCTTGACAGTTCATCTGATTTATGTGGCTCCAGTTATTGCCCTTATTGACTGTGAACGGAAAGGCTCCACCAGTAGAAGATGGAACAGCTGCGAGTGTCTTGATCCTACAGATAGATTACTGCCTATAGCTGGTCTCAAGACAGGAATAGGAAGGCGTAGCTAGGGAGGGGTTGCTGTGAATTTAAGGAATGATGCAATGCATTAGGATTTCACCCTGAGGACACTGCCACCCACCCATCCAGCCTGACTGCACCACTTGAGATCATTGTTTTACACTGGGGAATTGTTGGTCAGTACTGGTGTATCACTTGACATTACGGTACTAGAAAATAATATTTCACTATAGATTTGGATCTATCCCCTTCAGTCACTGTGTACAAATTGCACCATGTTAAATTTCTATGTAGCTATATACTACAGTACATTTTCTGAGTGTTTATAAAAGTTGTATTTTTTATATGCAGTAGGATTATAATATTTGGCTAGACCTTTCACCTCATTTGTTTCCATGTGTGGGATGACCAAGACAAAAAACATTGTGCTTTTAAAGTATATGTCAATGGCTTTCCAATAAATTGACTAGTAACTCCTGTTGTTCCATCTGAGCTGGAATTACCCAAGTAGGAAACCGAATATGGACACATGATTGTGTGTTTGTTCATCGGTGCAAACAATAGTCATGCTGCACAAAACTACCCCACAATGATGTAGCACTTTGTCCAAAGCAATTATGGAAGGCTAGGACAAGTTTAATGGAGTTGGCTGTAGCCAAATAAAACATACAGCATTTGTTTTTCGTAAGGGCTGCCAGATTGTACTTCCACGCTGTCTTGCCAGTTCTAAAAAACTGAATACTATCAGATAACAGCATAGTTTTGGGGTCAAAGTAACCTTTTAAAGGCAAAGGGAGCCTTCAGCCCTTATTTTATTTTTAGCTGTGGTGGAAGATAAGGGCGTCTGTTTTTTTTTTATTTGAGATCCGTGTCCTGAAGGGAGTTTTTGTTTCTAAATGATTTTGTGAGTAATACCAGCTACAGTGCTGCGCCCTTGCTATACACACATTCTGGAGAAACCAACCAAGAACCCCCAGCTTGGCCTTGCATCAAGTCTGAACAAATCTATTCCATCCTACTGTAAACATTCCTGACTCCCACAGTGTCATGCAATCTGCTCCAGCCGTGGCGGTTTTCTGTGTGGCAGAGTGCTGATAATGGCTCCTCTTCTTTTGTGTGTAACTGAGGAGAGTTAGCAATCAAGTTTCACTTTGTGACATGCGAGTCGATAGAATGTGGGCTAGTGCAGGTAGAGAGGCCCCTGAAGCTAGAGATTTTTTAAGTTGCATTTCAGTGTTTCTTTTCGACTCACTATGTAATATATTAGAAGTTCCTAGATGTACTTTTTTGAAGAGAAAATAGATTTTTATTAATGTATATGCTTTTTATTTATTTATTTTTATTTTTTTCAAGAAATGCAGAGATTTCAAATGCAAGGCTGTGGATGTCAACAGATTAAAGTTTAAACATTTAAATATTTTTCCAAGCCTTAAACGTTCAGAGTCTTTCCTGAACTTTTAATCCTTGTCAAAGATGTACATGTGAAATACAAAGGTCAACTATTTAGAGTTTATGTGAGCCTGTCTCTGAGTATAACTGATTTCTAAATTAGTCCTGCACACCAACATACAGGCTTATCTCCTGTATAAGCCCTCTTCCATTTCGTCCATCTTCTTGTGCAGTTATACCGTATAATTTTGGTCCAGACATATTTTCATATGACTAACATGTTTTTTTTAATTGTATTAGGTTGTTTGAAAATATGGATATTATGATATACAGCTGAAAATGTTTATATTTTGAAAAAAAAAAACAACATTTTTTAACATTCACAGTCATATTTTTCACTTAATTTCTTATTTACATTAACATTAGACTATAACACAGTTGCTTGACTAGCTAATCTTAATATTATTGTGCTAAGCATAGGGAGGTGACATTCAGGAAATGTTGCTATGCCATAAACTGAGCGTAAATGCAGAACTAATATTAGTAGTTACAAATATTTAAATTTTACCATCAGGAAGTAATTAGACATTTTGTAGTTAAACTGGACATTTCATAAAAGCTGGACTGTAATACTTAAGCAGTGTTTAAAACTACAGTTAATGAACAAGCATACCAAGACTGGCCAGATTCAGTCTTTTTCTGGTTGATCTTCATGGAGACACTTTGGCATGTTGTTTAAAACAAACCCTGAAGTCATTGCACTTTTTTATTTTAAAGTTAAAATGGGCTTGTAACCAGGAGGTCCCCATTGTGTGACCCTGAACAAGTCACTTAACCACCTTGTGCTCCGTCTTTCAGGTGAGATGTTCTTGTAAATGACTGAAGCTGATGCATAGTTCACACACCCTAGTCTCGTAGCATCGCTTTGTGATGGTGGTCCACTATGAAAGGCTCTATATAAAATAAAGGTTATTATATATATATATATATATATATATATATATATATATATATATATATATATATATATATATATATATAGTACTGTGCAAAAGTTTTAGGCAGGTGTGAAAAAATGCTGTAAAGTAAGAATGCTTTCAAAAATAGACATGTTAATAGTTTATATTTATCAATTAACAAAATGCAAAGTGAGTGAACAGAAGAAAAATCTACATCAAATCAATATTTGGTGTGACCACCCTTTGCCTTCAAAACAGCATCAATTCTTCTAGGTACACTTGCACACAGTTTTTGAAGGAACTCGGCAGGTAGGTTGGCCCAAACATCTTGGAGAACTAACCACAGTTCTTCTGTGGATTTAGGCAGCCTCAGTTGATCCTCTCTCTTCATGTAATCCCAGACAGACTCAATGATGTTGAGATCAGGGCTCTGTGGGGTCCATACCATCATTTCTAGGACATCTTGTTCTTTTTTACGCTGAAGATAGTTCTTAATGACTTTCGCTGTATGTTTGGGGTCGTTGTCGTGCAGCAGAATAAATTTGGGGCCAATCAGATGCCTCCCTGATGGTATTGCATGATGGATAAGAATCTGCCTGTACTTCTCAGCATTGAGGAGACCATTAATTCTGACCAAATCCCCAACTCCATTTGCAGAAATGCAGCCCCAAACTTGCAAGGAACCTCCACCATGCTTCACTGTTGCCTGCAGACACTCATTCGTGTACCGCTCCCCAGCCCTTCGGCGAACAAACTGCCTTCTGCTACAGCCAAATATTTCAAATTTTGACTCATAAGTCCAGAGCACCTGCTGCCATTTTTTTGCTCCCCAGTTCCTGTGTTTTCGTGCATAGTTGAGTCGCTTGGCCTTGTTTCCATGTCGGAGGTATGGCTTTTTGGCCGCAAGTCTTCCATGAAGGCCACTTCTGACCAGACTTCTCCGGATAGTAGATGGGTGTACCAGGGTCCCACTGTTTTCTGTCAATTCTGAGCTGATGGCACTGCTGGACATCTTCCGATTGCAAAGGGAAGTAAGCATGATGTGTCTTTCATCTGCTGTAGTAAGTTTCCTTGGCCAAACACTGCGTAAACTGTCTTCAGCAACCTCACCTTGTTAGCTGAGTTTGGCTGTTCCTCACCAGTTTTATTCCTCCTACACAGCTGTTTCTGTTTCAGTTAACAATTGTGTTTCAACCTACTTATTGAATTGATGATCATTAGCACCTGTTTGGTACAATTGTTTAATCATACACCTGACTATATGCCTACAAAATCCCTGACTTTGTGCAAGTGTATCTAGAAGAATTGATGCTGTTTTGAAGGCAAAGGGTGGTCACACCAAATATGGATTTGATTTGGATTTTTCTTCTGTTCACTCACTTTGCATTTAGTTAATTGATAAATATAATCTATTAACATGTCTAATTTTGAAAGCATTCTTACTTTACAGCATTTTTTCACATCTGCCTAAAACTTGCACAGCATTGTATATATATGTGTGTGTGTGTGTGTGTGTGTGTGTGTGTGTGTGTGTGTGTGTGTGTGTGTATATATATATAATTTGTGAAGGTGTGCCCCTAGTGGTTTGGAAACTGCTTCGTTTATGTATGGACCAATGTGTGCGGTAGAGGCAGGCAGGTGACGCCAGAGGTAGAATAACACATTTTCACAAGTTTATTTTGGGATCCAAAAGTAACAAAATAATACTTTTTCACACAGAAAAATAAACAAAACTCTTACAGTGAAAGGCGCTAAGTAAATGACTTCACTACCGAACGAGGATGGTTAATTCCTTTACCTCCAAAGCAACACTCGTTAGTGAACCAACAATAAAGAAAAACACAGCTTCTCTCCTTTTCAAGCTCTCCCAAACAAAGGCTCTGGCTCTTCTTTTATAGCATGTGGCTGGGCTTAAGCCAAATGCTTATTATTAAAGCTTAATTGGTCCAATTAATTAATTTAGGGTTTACAGTTGGAATAAAAACCAGGAGGGACACTGGCCCTCCAGGACCAGGATTGCAGACACCTGGCCTAGAATGTTAGGATTGAGACATCATTCATCATTAAACATCATATAATCAAAGAAACTACAAAATGATATTACAAAAGTCTACCTGAAACCATAATAGCAGTACAGTATTTCATGTTAGATTTCGAAATGTCACATTTTTCAATTAGTCAAAAATTTTTTTTAATTTTTCAAAGCGGTATGTAGTTCAATATTGCTATATAAAATTATTCCACAGGATTCATTCGACTTTATGAAGCAAAATTATAGCTGTATATATGTATTGTTGTCAACCTGACGAATTCAGCTTTGAGTTGCTACGCATATTTAATAAATATTGGTTATAAGTAAACGTACAACAGAAACAAAGGTGGTGTTGTCAACATTTCTAATAGTCCTAGCTACTAACAATGCTGTAGTATCATAAAGATGTCTGGGAGCTTGTTGTCTGGGTGCTATATTAGTTTGCCATTGTTTTAACTCCCTGTCCCCTCTGCTGACTCCGGTGTGATAGAAACCCCTAATTACACTTGACAGCCATTGAATCCAGCCATGGGTACAGACTCTCATATCTCTAGAAAAGCAATGGCTTCAGTTGGCTCAGCATTGTTAACAATAGATACAAGTTGGAGTGGTTTCTAAGAGCACAGCTAGCAATTCTAGCATACAGCAATTCTGCAAGAAAGGGTAGGGGAGTAACAGCACTGCTGTAGCTAAGCATGGTCCTATATACGTTTCTTCAGTGCAACTCCATGCTGCTATTAGCTCAGGGTCTTTCCTAAAGGAGACATTGCCTATTCATATCTGTCTCGGGCCATACCTCACAGTATTGGCAACATTATTGTGCCAAATGTTTTAATTTCTTGTTTGGTAAACTGGCAATAATTTATTATTGTTCTGTTTTAAACTTTGTTTGTATCTTGCATCTTGATATGTTAGAACTTGTACTGTGCAGTGTAGGTTGGATTCATTCAATTGTCCTGTTTTGCTTTGGCAGACCCTGGGATAAAATAATGCACTCACATACAGAGGGTAATAATCACACAGTACAGTACTTGAGAGATTTAAAATATCTGTATAAAATCGAGGGTTTATCGGCTTGTAATGCAATCTGAAAAGTCAATAGGAGGCTAGTAGTGAAAACTAAGTTTGGAGAAGTGCAAAATCAGGGCAGCTCTCAAGATCAACATGTGGAATGTGACAGACGAACAGACACAAACAGTATGTATGGGTCCCCATTTTTAGAATGAAGAACCTAATAATAAAACATCTTCAGCACTTCAAGAAACCAATGATGTTTCAAAAGCTAATAGCAAGTATGAAAAATGAAAAAGTCTTCAAACTGAAATACTGCCAAGTTGGGCTGCGTTGTGTTGTGTTTATTACTTATATTCTAAAAACATTTCGAGCTGCAGCCTGACCATATTGTAAAACTCTCTGTAAGATGTGAACTGTGCCTGGGAAGTCACTGTAACGGTGAAAGGATAGTGTCAGGAATGAGAGTCAGAGTGCTGTTTTAAAGTGCTCATGTGCATGTTTATTAAATCAACAAACAAAACACTGAAACAAATAAACCGACACAAGGGTGAAAATAAAAGGTTAAACAAAACAATTCTGACCACAGACACTAATATCCGGCTGGGCATTCACCTTCACTGACAAATACAAAATACAGCGCAGCCCGCAAAACACAAATCTGCTCCCTCCAACAAACAATGGCTTTCTGGCTCCTTTTATACATGTGGCCACTCCTCCAGTTAGCACCAATTACCTAATTAGGGAATGGCCACACCAGCATCAACCCACTAGGTCAGCTGCTGCAAAATCCAGCCTGAGGCCTTGGCTTACTTCAGTCAATTCTTCTAAATTACCCAAGAAAAGGAATGTAAAGGTTTTATGATGGAGATGCATATCATTTGAGTCAGTCGCCATACAGTGTTCCACTTCTCGCATGGTAAATAAGTTAGTCATCTGTTGTTTGAGTTGGATCTTTTCGATAAGGTTTTTGCTTGTGGGCCTCTTCTGCTGTTACTCAGTGTTTTCCCTGTAATATGTTTCCATGGTGCAATCAGCAAGCGGTTTCAGGGTTACTGCGGGGGTGGGTGGATGGATGTTGGAGGGAATGGCATTTCCTCCGGCTAGGATATCATTTACAGTGCAGGCCGGAGTGTTTACTTCCAGTCATCTCTCCTTTCTTCACAGTATAAATCGTGGCTTTAATTTGTGTTTTAAATGCTTTATTATTCACTCAACACACTTATACTGTACCTTGTGCAGTAAATATACCATACAGCTCTTATAAACCATTTATCTGTTGAAATGATCCTCAACCCTACTGTGAACCTGTAAATACAAAATTAAACTAGACTGATATATAGATAAATACTTGTGTGGGGTGAAACAGCAATCTGCTTAATGTAAAATAAATGTTACAAAACCGTTTGAGAGTTCAGTGAAGATTCTAATATAGTACCAGTGGTCTGTCGGTGGTTCTCAACGTTGGGGACACTGAAAGGTTCCAGGAATCACAAAACTACTGCATCACAAGGATACCTACTGTAATGACTACAGAGCAAATTCAGCTAAAGTCCTAACTGCCATAGATACGTTTGCTAACTTCTGCTCTATGCTGTGCTTTTTATGAGAGCATTTGAATATATAGGTACTGTATGATGGCTGTGTTTTTACTTTATGGTAATAATGCTAGTTGTCACTGTAAAATACTTTTGGGGGGGGGGGGATTTTGACCTCATTTCTCTACAGAATGACTGATGCCTGTGGTAAAGTAATTGATACTTGACAATGGAATTATCCTAAAATACCACTGAGTACAGAATAAAAACATGAATTGAATTTAAAATGGCTGTTTTATAAAATGTCGAAATTATAATTATACTTAACAACCATTTATGTCGTATATGTTTTTTAAATTGAATATGAGTCACTATGCTTTTTTTTATTACATGTATGTACAAAACACATTTAACCTCTCTGGTTTTGTTTTTCAGGGAATCCTTTGCAGCGTTTGTTGCAGCAGCAGGGAGTCTCCTCAACGCCGCTCTGGTGGTGAAATTCATTCCTGCCCACACCAAGAAACGGGCAGAAACAGATAGTGCCACCGCCACGGACAGTAAGACCTTTTGTATGTATTTAGACAATATGTTCATTCCACAAACACAATGGAAAATTGTGGTTCTAGAGATTTAATTCAGTTTATTGCTGTTGCTTTTTTTTGTTTTTGTTTTCTAAACAGAGAACATCATACAAAAAACAGAATTACAATCACTTTAAATACATGTGTCATTCTACACCATATGGACACATTTTTGGGATCTTGCCCACCTCACCATCTCGGAGTCATTTTGATATCTCATACGGAATAATCCCAAAATATTAGGTCTCAACTCTTAATAAAAACTGCTAACTTAAGCAAAAAAAAATAGTTAGTGATCTTGAATCTTCTTCTGCCAGCTACTGTAGCCTGAATCTGAAATAGATAAAGCCAAAAGGCAAGCTAATTTAAATAAATAAATGCATTTTTAAAAAGTTGTAATTGAATTAAGATATATAAAATAAATACACTGAGCATCAAAAGAAACGTATCACTTATATTTGGATAAAATTCACTAGATTTGATCGAAAAATGACAAACTCTATTTTAGAGCAGGTGCAGTGACTGATTAACAATTGACATCACAAAGATGCTGCAAAATGATCTGTCGATCTTGGGCAGGTGCTGTGACTCTGTCTCCCAGTTCGTGGCCTGTCATTGACAGAGTGTGTCTGGTTATACCATCTCGCCAGGTTTGAAATTGCTGGCTGTGAGCACCCAAGACGGCGAGTCACAGTACGCTGCCCTAGTCCAGCCTCTTGCATGCCGATTGCACAAAGGCGCTGCTCTCTTGATGTTTTTTTCTGTGATTTTTTTCTTTATTGCTTTTATTCAAGCTTGCAATTCAACAGTTGAAATCACTCCATATCCAGTGTCCAATCAACTGTCGCACTAATTAGGTGATTAAGTGCACATGCTTCAGTCACAGTCACTCAAGCGTGTCATGGTCAAGGATGAATGATTGAGTGATTAAAAAGAAAACAAAAACATTTTATCAATGTCCATCATTTATATACTTTTTAAAAAAAATAAATGTGTTACAATAGTGATATGTTTCTTTTGATGCTCTGTGTATATGAATAATAAAAACTCAAAAGGTCAACACCCTTATTCTTTCTCCTAGAAAATCTGGCGGTGGGAGCGGAATCTGTGTTCAGCCTGAGTGACATCACCGGGCTGATGAGGTTCCCTGGAGTTCGGGAGATGTTCACCATCAAGATCATTTCAGGACTGCCTTCAGGTAACTATCAAAGCAGTGAATCCGCACTACTGCATCAGGACTGTCCCCACCATCTCACATTCTGAAAGTGTTTTATTGGAAGAATCCCAAAACATTGCAGTATCGCTCAATCTGTTTCATTGTGGACCTACACTGGGCGAGAAAGAGCAGCTCAATAGAGACTGTTTAACTATATCGCCTCTCGCTGCACACACAGCCCTGCTCAAGTTTAATCGTGTAATTACCTATTGGGGACCATGGATGTCAATGCGATGCCGGAGAATGTAGCAAAATATGAAATTAAGCCATAAAAATGTTGAATTGCACTTGTGGGAACTCTTAAACCACTGTTGTTTAACTTTCACATTGCTTATTTAACAACAAGGACTGTCAGTAATGTCCATGCCACAGCGTAACTGGCTAGTGAGTTATGAATCCCTGGACCTCAAAAGGAATAGCATATACAAAGTTTTGCTTTATATCTGTCACACAGTTGTGTTTTTATTTTGGTAAAAATTGTCATGAAGTTCTTATGCATCTCTTGACCAACCTTTCAGCTTATATTCTGTAAAATTGATATTTGCTCAGTGTCTTGCTTTTAAAGCAGTATGCACCCGGCTAACTTACTATTTCTCCTGTCCCTCTCAGTTGTCTTCCAGGTTATGTTCTCCATCATTGCCATGAATTTCTTCCAGCTTAAGGCTGAGCAGACAGGGTACCTTTTGTCCTACTTTGGGCTCGTCCAAATGGTAAGTGAATAAAACAAAAGCTTCACTTACTGAATCAAGACCCCAAAAGTCTCCTCTTCAGGTGTAACTGGAAATTGAAAGAAACAGGTCTGCAAGAACAGACCACTCAAGTGACCAGCAAACTGACATTAAAACCCACAGACTCGCCACAGTCTTTGTACATTCCTCAAAGTAAAACATGTATGCAAGATCATATGATTGTATATACACTCCATTCATTGAGGGGTTCTTGATGATTTTAAATTAGCCAATGTTTTCTTTTATTGATTTCAAATGTAATTTTTACAATGTTAGTCAAATTAATGATTGTCCAAGATGATCTCAAGGAAGTGGCCTGCCCCTCCTCCCTGCCGCCTTACTGCAAATAGTCTGGATCAGCATTCCAGTTGATTGAACTTGGGACCTATGAAGAAGCAATAGCAAATCACACGAATTCTGATTTTCTGGGAACCGTTTATAATTATTTTTAAAGTTTTATCAGATTTGGTAGGGTTTTGAATGAGTTGGCTTGTTGGAATCTAGGTTTGAAGTCTGTGTTAAATGTCAAGTAGTTCTCATGTCCAGCTTTTGCAGTTTGAATCCTGTTCTGTTTCAGTGGTTTCAATTGAGAAAATGCAGTATAACACCACCCTTCCCATTACTCAAAGGCAGGTGTTACCTTGTCTTGTTTTTGCTGTTGAACAATATAATACATAATATTTTAGCACCCTTGTGTTTATATTTTTCTCCTCTTGTGTGTGCATTCCAAACTTGATAAATACTAAGTGAATACCGAGCGGAAATATAAACATGACCGTTTGACAATTGCAACGTTGTTACTGGAGGCAAAATAAAATACACCTGTTAATGTTTATTGTTTACACCGATGCAGTTCTGCCCTTTTCTCCTGTGTTTTGTAAAACATTACTCAACTTTCAAACTATTTTTTTTTGTTTTTACAGTGGCCTTGTGATAAATACAGCTCTTGCATTCTTGCAGAACTCAAATTATGCAGGATGCCACAATGATTAATCTTTCATGCCCTGAAGGGGAACTTACACATGGTTATCAGCAACTGTCAGGTTCATGATTTTAATGCTGTCATGCAAGAAATTCATTTTTAACTGTTTTCTCGATAATTCTCATCATACTTATTTTAAAGACCCTAAGGTTTCAAAATCCATGTATACAGTATTTAGCTTCAGTACCATTTACATCTTAACTGAAATACACTTTATTCATATTTACAAAATGTGTGACCCTTTGATCTTTTAATTGATCCATTCTATGATTCTTCTAACAAAGTGGCTGCATGCCTTTGAAGAGAGGAGGACTGCAGGGAAGATATGTTGTTGAGTTATGAATCTACAGTTTGTGGTACAAATCCACAGAAAACTGGATTTGTCAATGAAATCAGTCAGAACAATTTTCAACAATCATTTCAACTTAAAGTATTACACATCTCAAACATAACTTAGAAACCATTGTTCAAACAAGCTTATAGCCCGCTTACATTTTGCCTGAGTACTTCTCGAAAACCGTTTAGGTTTAGTAAAATGATCAATAACTTTACTCTCCATTTCCGGTTCACAGTCATTTTTGTTTTTTTGCATTTTTATTTTTCTAATGCCACTTTCATGCTCTACATTTAACATTTAAAACATAATCCTCGCTACTAGCTTCACTTATAACAGTGTAAGTGGGATTTCAAACTCAAACTCAAAGTCAACTGACAACATTCCCACGAGAGACAAACATTTGAACTATTTAAACTAAGCGTAACAAAAGAGCAATAAACCAAATCCAATTACCAAATTAACAATCCATTGAATTTCATTAACGAATTACGAAGAAATGTTTTAAGTGACATAAACAACTCAGTGTTGAATTGGTGAGAAAGTAACATTTTTACTGATTCAACGCTGATTCAATCGTTTTTACTCTTACTGAAAAATCTCAGAAGGTTCAACACATTAGAGCAACCATCCTCCTACTCCTATGTTGTCCGCACGTATAAGATTCCCCATCGTTTTTTTGTTCCACTTTGAACTCCACTTCACTTGCTGTGCCATTCATTGAAAGCGGGGAATAATTAACCAGTTCTATATTTTGTCTTAAACTGACTACATACCTGCAGTGCAAAATGGAATAATATTGCTGACTCCACTGCACTGTAGCATGCTCTGAAACGCAGCTGTGGCAAGCTTTAATGCTGATTAAATCAACCAGTCAATCACGTGGACTGACGTTTTGGCTAGTGGGAAAGTTAAAATAAGGAAAATAAAAAGGATCACCATTTTATGCCGAGGAGCTAAAAAGAAAATTGGTTAGCCTAGCTATTCCACTTCAAAAGAGTAGTCTGAAAGCAGCAACAAAAAAAAGGTGTAAATAATAAGCATAAAGTGTTGACAGATAAGTGGGGCAGCCCAACAATCATCAGTTTTTACATGTCTGTTTTAACCTGCCTACATGCAGTAGCAGAGACTGGCCCATATACAGGATGTTTTAGGAGGTACAGTACTGTGTCAATAAAGTGAAAAGGGATTGGTGAAAATCAGAAGTGACAGCTGTAGCGGTGTGAAAGACACAGAGCTGGGATATAACATTCCCACTGACTCATCACATGTAATGAGTCTGAGGCAGAACCATTTTGATTGCTCAGCAGGTAATTTTGATTGTTAGATTCAAATTATATCATGAAAGACAAATTAGTGGCGTGTTCCACCTCCCAGCAAGGAAGATTTCAGGCAGATTTCAGTATCTAAACAAGACAGACAGTTTTGCGTTGTTTAGCTACCTTGCAGCGCAACTTTATTACACTGTGTATCAAGTTCGTTATAGTCAAACAAGCACTTTATTCACAAACAGACCTTCTATTTTGCAGTAACTTTATTTTCAAGCAATTCTAGATGGTTTTTAAAATCCCTATATTTACATTTGTATTTGCCACAGTAAATTGCTCTACTATCATAGTGAACCATGTTTTTACAATGCTTTGCCATCCACTCTGATGAAATGTGCTTGTCCGTGTGTTCTCATGCTTTCACTGTGCTTTATTATCGTCGGTTGCTTATACCTCTGTATGTCACACTTTACAGTTTTGCATATAACTAGAGAGCCACTTATACAATTATGACGAGACCTGCTAAATACATTCATTAGCACTAGTTTTTTTTTGGAATAAATAAAACAGGCATGCACATTCATATGCCTCTTTAATTCATATTTCATTTTTTAAAAACCTACAACACCATTCTCAGAAAAAGTTTCACAGTTTACAATCCAATCTGTTGCTGATATGCTGATATACCACTGCTGATATGAGAAGCCAATGGCTGCAGAGGACAATCGTTTTTTTATGATGCTTCACATCATCTACTTTTGCCTAATAATTTTATACCTCTTTCAATATCTTAACCCTGTACGATTCTCTAGGGTTGTTTTCTTCTTAGATTTTTATTCCTAGTGCTAACTAATTATTCCAGCAAGGAATTCCTGTGAAGAAGTGTGATGAGGAAGCAGATCAGTGATGCACAATGATGTCCTATGGGCTTTGATGCACAGTGCGACATTAATGTGCTTCCCTGCCTCACCCACAATAAGCTTTGAAGGTTCTTTCCAGAAGCCATTGTTGCTGGAGTTTACAAGCACGACAGATATATGATATGCAGCTGTTTCATTCAGCCGATATACATGAACAAATTCATTTGGAAGTTCTCACGGCTTTAAATTGAAAGAGACTAAAAAGGAGAGAAGTGGCTACAGGAAGACAATTAGTTTCACCTAACCCGCATTCTAAAGATCGGTTGCTTTGTGCGTCTCAGTAATACACCACAGTTTTCTCATGGACTCAAGTTTCAATTACTAGTGCTTCTGATTTATTTAGTTTTGTTATTTGACTAATGTTTTCCGATTAATCTGGCAGCATTACCAAACATACATATCTGGCATTGGGAACTTTACATTTTAATGCTCTTCAGTTAACACGCTTATTAAAAAATCTTTACTATCCTTAATTCATAATCACTGTCTTCTGAAGAAATTATACAACTAAACAAAAGGCAGCATTAAAAATACTGTACCTCTAGTAACTCCTACTTTACTAACAGGACCAAACAATATAGCTGAATAGCAGTATATATAGGTTAAATATTGACTATGCCTTGGCAGTACAGTGTCACTACAAGGTTAAGTCTCTCACTGTCTAAAACAACCGGCCTTACCTTTTGAATTCTACAAATATTTTTACTGTAAGCTTATTTTTTATTTTCAGAATGTATGCTAACCTCCTGTGTTTGTTTTTGACTTGAAGTTCCTCAGCTGTGCCTCTTCAAGAGAGGTGTCTAAAGTGACGCACCCTTCTCTCAACCGGATTGTACTTATTTATTTCTAGTGCTATAAACCAAACACAACTACGCACAATTTAAACCAATGGCATCATCACACTCGCACAGAGACGCCATAGTTGCTCATCTTCCATAGATCGGTTTACGTCTGGTTTTGTTATAGATTACAATTTGGTTGAGACCTTAAACCATTTGTAACAGAAGGGAAATATTTTGTATTTATGGGTTGTATAGAAGATGTATTACTGCCAAAAACTTCACCTAGTTTTGTTTCACTGCTGGACACGTATTACAAACTATCTGGGTTTTTTTTTTTGTTTATTAATATAAATTTAGTGTGTTCAATTATAATTTTTTCCCCTCCAATTTTCTCCCAATTTGGAACGCCCAATTGCTTTTACCCTCACCGTAGCAATTCCCCACATGGCTTAGAAGACATGAAGGTTCAATGGGCATTCTCCAATACCACGACCAAGCCAGTTTCCTTTTTCACCCAGGAACTCAAGAGCAGATGTCAGCAAGCTACCGACCTCTAGAAGACAAACGCTACCCCTGCAGGTGTCTGCTGTGACCTCACTGGGTGCCTGGCCAGCAGGGTTCACTGTAGAGTGATGTGGAGAAACAGTCCCTGTTGGTTTTACCTCCCTAACCCACAGGAGCGCCAGAGCCAATACGATGCTCCCTTCAGAATCTCCAGCAAAGACCAGCCTACTATGCACAGCCAGGACGTGAACCTGCGCTGTATGACTTGCCATGTGCACCACGTTGCTGCGCTTCTACCAGGTGAGCCACTCGGGACCCATATTACAAACGACTCTTACTGGAAAATATTAAACTGTCACTGTCGTTTAGATGAGTTCATTGAGCCTCTTCAGTGAAGGAGGGCTGGTGAGTGTCAGAGCATCTCTTTGGAAAGGAGAGACAGTTCTATGATGTTCACACAGAGTGACTCACAACATTGCTGAGTAAACTGCCAGAGCCTGAGAACAGTGATTCATCAAGTATTCACTGTGTGTGTGTCCTCTCTCTCTCTCTATATATATAGCAAGTGTACAAATATTTAATATAAAAATATTTCCCAACATAAAACAAATGTCACCTTACAATAATTAATTCTGAGTTTCAGAGTTTAAAAATAAAATCAAACAGAATGTAATTTCAATGTACCATTTGTAATTTAGTAATATGAGAGAATTGGTCAGGGGTCTGAATACTTTTGCAAGGCATTGTGTGTGTGTGTGTGTGTGTGTGTGTATATATATATGTATATATATATTGTCACCTTTTTGCTCACCACACAGGCTCTCACGGGTTCTTCTCCCTTCTGAATCACGACCCAACACACAGGATTCTACTGAGACAGAGCTCACGCGCACTTTTAATAAACACAAAATGAAATAAACATAAAACAAACACCTAGCTCCTATTTGGAGCACTCACTAAACATAAACAGGAACCTAACTATCACGCAGGACAACTAAACCGTTTACCTGCCACAAACATTCAAAAACACACCCTTACACAATACCTCAATACGACTGCTCACTCACACAGTCGGGCTCTTCTCTCAGCAGCAGCCTGGTACAGACTGGCTGCCTCTCTTAAATACCCTGCACCTGGCTCTAATTTACAATTACCACCAGGTGTAGGGGATTACTAAACAATAAAACAATTACACAATTAAACCCCATAACACCCAAATGTGCATTCTCACAAGGTTTTTAGCAGGGAAGGATTTTAACCCCCTCCCTGCTATCTCACATATATATATATATATATATATATATATATATATATATATATATATATATATATATATATATATATATATATATATATATATAATGACAGACACACACACACACACACACACAGTACCAGTCAAAAGTTTGAGTACACTTGCTGGAAACTAGGTTTTTTTCATAATTGACAATGTTTTACGTTGTATACATTTCTGTAAATACTTGAAAATGAAAACACGTTACAATAAACAAAACATAAGGAGTATCAAAGCAATGTTCAAGAAAATTGAAAATTGTCTCTAAATCTTGGATTCCTCAAAATAGCCACCCTTTGCCTTAATAACAGCCTCACAAACACGACGCTTTCGGTTAACAAGTTTCAGCAGAAAATCACCCGACATGTCTTCCCAGCTCTTCTGCAGCAATTCCCAGAGATGTAGAGCACTTGTGGGTAGCTTTGCTTTGACTCTTCTGTCCAGTTCGTCCCATTCAAGTTCTATGGGATTGAGGTCTGGAGACTGGGCAGGCCAGGTCATTAGATTGAGTTGTCCTTCACTTTCCTTCTTGCACAACTTTGAGGTGTGTTTCAGGTCATTATCTTACTGGAGAGGACTGCCCAACTGGCCGTGATCCTGATGGAATGGCATGTGTCCGAAGTATGCTATGATAGCCATGATGGTTGAGCTTGCTAGAGACTTGGTAAAGATCACCAACTCTGTCACCAGCAACCCCAGACCATGACACTGCCTCCTCCATGCCTCCTCCATTGACAATGGGAACCGCACATGCAGAACTCATACGCTCACCCTCTCTGCGTCTTACAAATACTCGGCAGTTGGACCCAAATATTTCAAATTTTGATTCATCGGTACATAAGACCGACTTCCACTCCTCAAATGTCCAGTTAATGTGTTTTTTGGCCCAGGCAAGTCTCTTCCTCTTACTCTGCACTCTTAACAATGGTTTCTTTGCAGCAATTCTTCCAGTTAGGCCAGCTTCACGCAATCTCCTCTGAACAGTTGATATTGAAACATCTGTACTTCTAGTAGCATTTAGCTGAGCTTGTATTTCAGGGGCAGTTAATCACCGGTTTCACAGACTTGTGACTCAAATTAACTTGTTCTCCAATTTTGAGGTCACCCTTGGCCTGCTTGACCTTGTTTGGTCCTCATGAGTGCCAGTTTCTTGAAATCATTTGATGGTCTTGGCCACAGCAGTTACAGACACTTGCAAAGTTCTTGCGATTTGTCTTAGACTGACCTTCATTTCTTAAAGTAATTAGACTGTTTTTGTCTTTTTTTCTTTGCTTAACTGAGTGTATTTTGCCATTTTCTGTTCTCTTACATTCAGGAATGACAAACTTGTGCCTATGCTACCTATGTTTATAGTAATCATGGACCCTTGCATGTTAACAATAATTGGTGACAAAAGGTTAATTAGGTAACATGCTAGTTAACTCAGAGCACATCTAACAAAGACACTTTTATACTTAGGCCAGTGTTCTAATACCATGTTATACACATTTCAGACTTTTAACTGACTTGGGCTTCAGACTAAAATCCCTTTGCTTTGGGTGACCATTTCATTGAAATTGACAAGATTTAAATTTTCATTTAAAAATAACATTTTTGAATTTATTTCACTTATGATTATCAGCTTATATGAGTACACATATCATACAATGAAATATTAAGTGTTAATAGACAAGTTTATACAGTTAAAAGCATAGATAATCATGAAAAACCTGGTTTCAAGCAGGTGTACTCAAACTTTTGACACTTACTGTGTGTGTGTATGTATGTATGTATATATACATATAATGTGTGTGTGTTCATTACCTAATTACTTTTTTTAATACAGTATGTTGTGAGATACACATTATATTTACGGCTTGAAGTTTTTGGTTTTAACCGAAAAACACCCCCGAGGACATATTTAGAAGATTAGACATCTTTTTTTTTTAAACCAATAAACATGGGTTTTGGCAAAGTATTTAAAATTATGTCAATCATTCACTACTCTCTTTATTTCTACATAAAGAAAATGACTTTCAGAAGGCAGGCAGTGTGCAAAAGACATTTCAACTGATCAATCATCAATTTTGTTCACTGCGTAATATACTACCTTTGCATCAGTGTCATTTGCTTAGCAACAGGCTTAACAACCACGAACCCAAACAAACTAGCAATATGGTGTTACAGTTTTATTCGGTGATGAACGGAAAATGTTATTATAAATATGAATGCTGAACAGTTATTATTCTACTAATGCATTGTGACAGGCAGGCGAGTGGATAGAGGCCCAGAGACAGACTGCAGTTAAAAAAAAAAAAAAGGCTTTTATTACAAAAACACAAAATAAAAGTGCACAAGGGCGAAAATATAGATGTTTAAACACAAATAACCAAACAAAAAGCAAAACTTATAAAAATTAAGATTTCCAGGCTGGGCAATGCCTTCACTGGATTTAGAAAAACCAGCAAACCAGCAAACCAGCAAACCAGCAAACCAGCAACCTGCTTCCTCAGCTCCCTCATATTAATGGGAAGCAGAAGCCTCCTTTTATGTGAGGTGGCTGGGCGCTGATTGATCATTAATTAAGCTAATCAACTATTCAACCCCAGCCACCTGAACACAAAAAACCCAGGCAGGTACGGGAATTTAACTCCATCCCTGCCAATTTATAAAGGGCAGAGCTTTGCTCTGCCACATGCATATTAAAGTTGTTTTGTGTAGAACTATTGTAGTATTATTATAGCTACATGCATATCAAACCTTAAATCAGAGTGCCATGATGAACGTTTAGTCGTAGGAAAAAATGTCAATAACTTTTTGTGTGCTGAGATTAACTACTACAGTCTTCTTCTTAGCGTGTGCTGTTCTTGCGCAGCCAAGCAACTGCTGAATCAACAGCTGTTTGTAAAGCACGGAGTCCGCCCGGGAAACTTGTCAGTGGGCAGTCCTCCACAATGTGAAGCATTGTCTGTTTCTGCCCACATGAGCAGAGTGGGCTGTCTACGAGGCTTCAGTCATAAAGACCAGTGACCAGTACGATAGCGATTGAGTAAAGTCCAATCTTGGCGTGGCAGGTCAAAGCCGGGTGGGCAGTTTGTTGGGTCGGGTCGGCAATGAGGAATTGGTTGCGAGTGTCGCTGTGGAACCACTCCTCTTGCCACTGGGTTGTTGATGACCAATCATGGTCAGGAAGTGACAGCCAGACTGGACGTCTAGATTCCAGATGCACCTTTGGTAGATGGAGGATAAAGTCATGCAATGGTAGTGCCAGGTTATCCTGGATCTTGTTGATGATTTTGACCACTGCTTCCTTGCGCCGAATGTGTGGAGGTGTGATGTTGCTCAGCACCGGTAGCCACTGGACCGGAGTTGAAAGAAAAGTGCCGGAGATGGTCCGCATTGCAGAGTTCAGCTGAGTGTCAATTTTCTTTGCATGCGAACTGCGACACCAGACTGGGGCACAGTACTCAGCTGTTGAGTAGCAGAGAGCAAGGGCTGTGGACCGGAGGACCAGTGTTCGAGCTCCCCATGATATGCCGGCCAGCATACTCAGCAAGTTGTTTCGTGCGCAGACTTTCGCGGGTGTCTTTATCAGGTGGTCGTGGAATGTCAGTGAACAATCCAGGGTAACACAGAGGTAAATTGGGCTGTGATCACACTTAAGCCGTTTACTATCTAGGACTACATTCAGTTCCAGTGAAGCACTTGCATTGTGCAGATGAAAAACTGTTGATACAGTTTTTGTGATGCTTGGTTGGAGTCGCCACTTTTTGCAGTAGTCGAATAAGATTGCCATATCGATGTTGAGACGCTCTTCCAGTTCTTCGAAAGCTTGGGCTTCAGTGGCACAGCAGATGTCGTCCGCATACATGAACTTGCTAGATCTTGTACGAGGAAGGTCCGAGACATACACATTGAAGAGAGTGGGTGCGAGAACCCATCCTTGTTGGAGACCGTTCTGCTGAATCCGCCACCTGCTCACTTCTTCAACCATGTGTACTCGTATCCTCCGGTCTACTACAGTACACTAGTCATATGATGGGGTGGGCAGGAAAAAAAAACACGAACTGTAGTGTGGTAGATACGCAGGTGGTAATGGGCATAAAATGAAATTAACAAGTTAACAATTCTTGGATTCAAAATGCATTCAGAGTTCCACATTGCCAGAATCCTAATGTGGACATCCTCACTTCAACACAGTAACTTAGCATGTGTATATGTATGAGTGAAAACACAAACTCAGTGTATTATAGAAGCTGAAAATTGATGTGTTTGTGGTGTATATTTTTAACTGAAAATAACAAATTTTGCCAAATAATAATAAAAAACGATACCCCCCCCCACCCCGAAATAAACAAAAAATAAAAACCAACGAATTCAAGCCCTAATTATATTATACACACTATGACTTTTAAAAGCATCTTAGTAGGGGTGCAAAATATCACAGTTATCTTAACTAGTCCCTTCTTTATATTCACTTTGTATGTTTCATCCTGGTGACTGTTTGTTTAAATCACCTCTGTGGTCTCAACGGAGCTTTCAGAATCATGTCTAACCTCGAAGTACACCAGGGTGTAACGAGTAACCATTTATCTACTCATTAATTAAAGAAATGGGCCGTTTCTTAGACCTACTGCTGCTGGTGCTTGGGGACAGGTTAATGGTTACACTGGTGTTCCTGGTGGAGGATAAACATTATTCTGAAAACTATATTGCCAGGAGTACAGTAAGTTTGTATGATAGTACCCTACATATTTGTAATAAATATTGTAGTTAAATAATACATCGTTTCCATCATATGCAAATGATCTGATACAAGACATTTGAGATGACTGCAAAACATCAATATCAGGGTCTACTGTACAGTATATTACGAAATCTGTGACATTTTGTTATACGCTCGCCAGTACTTGAATAAAGTTTTAAACCGATGCTTTTCATATTTTCTGTTTGCCCTTTTGTGAAAAGTTTGTGTGATTTGCATAATAAACAGTATTAAGTAAATATAAAGTAAGTACCGGCAATGGAAGTAATTTTCAAGAATGTGGCCTGCAGCTACACAGGGACTAGTTCCTGAATTCACAACAAAACCACACACAGCATGTCAGGGCTATTGTGTTGCTTTGACATAGCACTCACTGGCTATCCATGGCAGGTCCCTTATACAAGTTTACCATGGTATTTGTGCAGTTTTCCCATGGTTGTACTATGAATTGACCATAGTTTACCATGTTTATTAATATGCTTTCCTATACAGTACTATACACTACCTCTCTGTGCTTTATAATGCTTACCTATTCCTTACCATGCTTTCACAATGCATTAGTACACTTTGCTATGCTTTTACAATGGGAAACTTTTGTAAGGATTAGCTGAGGGAAAGTCAAATATTTTGTTCCTTACAGCAGGGGTCTCTAACCCTGGTCCTGGAGAGCCCCTATCCAGCAGGTTTTATAGGTGTCTTTACATCATCACTGGCTAAAGATCTGGAACACCTGTTAATCTTGACTAGTTAAGCCAATAATTGGTTCAATTAAATAACTGAGAGACTGGTTGGAATGAAAACCACCAGCCACAGTAGCTCTCCAGGACTGGGGTTGGAGATCCTTCTTTACAGCGTTGAATGAACTGTAGGCTGTTTGCTGTTCTCATACTGGGGTCCCCCTGACTGGTGGTCTAATATCAGTAATCGTAACTAATGTATTCTTCTTGTTTAAATCCACTTGGTATCACTTTCAGTTTCTGTCATCCCATCCTGAGGACTTTTTAAAACTCAAAGAAGACATGCCTGAGAGCTCTTTTGAGGCCACAGGGGTGTTTTAAACTTCTGACTTTTAAAAAGTCTCCTAGAAGCAAAGACTGAAACAGAAAATGATATACGAAGGGATTCTAAACAAGAATACAGTAGATAACTGATATTACAGATCTCTTGGTTCTTGACCTACATCAATTAAAATAATCATACCTTTTTAATGTAACTTAGAACTGAAAACTTTATCAGAAGTTCACCAGTCACCTGGTAAAATATTTTTTGATAGTGATATATAGCCTGTTTGCTTGTAGCAAAGCCTGACTTGGATAACCAATAGGACTTGCTGTACTTTTTTCCACTGGTTCAGACTGCAGGCTGTTGTATAAACTTGTAAAAAATGTGCTTCGGCAAGGAAGGAAGTATTAGGTAGTAATCTTCAGCTGTGGATTAAGAAATACAAAACTTGGCAATTTTACCAACGACAAATGAGATTACAATTGTGCTGAAAGCCTAACAGCACTTAATACCTGATAAGAAGCAGGAAGGGGGTTTCAGTTTATGCTTTCCATTTCTTATCACAAGTTACTATATTCCAGGAAAACATTTAGATTAGTTTAAGATTAGAATATAACTTTTTTTTAAAAAAGGTACATAAGAAACATTTGCAAACAAGTAAATGCTTCTCATCGTGCAACACAGAACCCTACTGGCCAGACACTGAGCACATTCAGAGTGGATCAAAAGCAGGGCTGATCTGCTCTCCGGGATCGGTAGCCCGCCCACCTCTGCTAGGGACTGCTCATTGTAAAAATGAGTCTGGTTTTAGGCATGTGCGATCGGGGGACACTCGCATGCCGTCAGAACGTCTGTGCTGTGTGGGGACTCTGTGGGGTGAGGAGAAAAAACATTATCAAGCATTGCAAATTGAAGGAAAATAACTAAAAATAATTACAATTGGTCACTCAATTTTTTTTTTTAAATTTACAAATTCAAGATGAAAAGATCAAAAATAAAGTAGAACATTTGTTTTTGTACAGAAACTTCCATTATTATGCTCCGTGCCAATATTGCATAACTAACGCAGGGTCCACCAATAGGTGTCGATGTTACCAATATTGTATGTAATGAAACATGAACAAGATTTTTCTAATGCTAGCAAAACTAAACGTCATTATCGACCCCCCACCCCACCCACCCCATTGTCTGACATGAAACAATGCCGAGGTGAAACAATAACAGACTCTAGAGAGGAAGCCAATGAAGGTATAAACTTTCTTTACCTTACTGTAGTACTAAATATCCCGTTTTTAAAATTAAAGATTAAGAAAATAAAGTTCATAGATTAGGAAAGAGGTATTCGTGCCAAACTCTGATATTTAGATTCCTCTCAGTAGGCCCAAAGCCTAACTTTGAAATTTGATACAGACTGTCATTAACCCTTTAACCCTGAAGCGGGAGCTGCTTTTGATGTCACCAGGCGACAGCCATTATATTTGACAGACAACCTGTATTCAACACTAACAGCTGCAGAGAATCCAGAATGAAATGCTTCCGAAGGCTTTTTTAGCCTCAACACAAACAAATCAATTTATTTTTTGTTGTTGTTGTTGCTGAAGCAATTTCAAAGGGGAACTTGTGGGGAGAAAGAATCACTGCAATTCTTATCTTATTTCAGATCAATGTAGAGTGGAAATTGAGGTCAGGTCAGGACTGTGTTCGGCTGAGTATATCGCTGCCTTTCATCATGTCGAGTTTGGGAGAAGCACCAAATGGAACCAGCAAGGGCACAAAGAGATATTTCACGTCCTTTCTTTTCCTTAGGTTATGCAGGGTGGTGTCATTGGAAGGTTGACGGGTAAATATTCTGAAAGAACGCTGCTCCTGCTGTCAATAGGCACTGCTAGCATTGTGGGTTTGGCTCAGGTAAGCTGTAGGTCTTTATTAAAACATTACAGAATGTCACTGTGTTTTGAATTATCAGTCTATTAGCATCAGACCTTCCTACCTAGACTTGGTACAGGTATGACATGGCTGAATGATCTTAACTTATGTATTTTTCTTGTGGTTAAAAATTTGCTTTGTGTTATTTTCTGTTTTAGTAATCTCATCCTGGTGACTTTTTAAAACGAGTTTAAAATAGAGCTCTCAGAATCATGTCTGAACTCCAAGTACATCTGTTATGCCCTCTGCAACACTCTGCCTGAAGTAGATGTAAGATATATATCAATAAGAAGCATTACATAGAACAGAGTGTTGCAGGTGGGGACAGTTTAATGGTTACACTCTGGTGTACCAGATGTAGTTGGTGGGGGGTATGATTCTAAGAGCTCTATTGCAGTCACAGTGGTGCTTTCAACATCTGAGTTTTAAAAAGTCACCAAGATGTGAAAGGCCTGAAAAAAACAGATAATTTAAACAAGAACAAGAAAATATTAGTTAGAATACCAAGTGTCGCTTTCAAGCATTCTCCACAAGGTTAGAATCCCCACAGCGAAGAATTAAGAGCCAACTCTGACAGTAAAACTCTGACAGCAACTCCTGCTCGGCGAAGAAGCACTTCAAAAGCAAAACCAGATGGTTCACATTATGAGTTATTCCAGTTACGGTAAAGGATGCTGGCCTGTGCCAAGGGTCTGCTATTCTCCAGTGGAGCCTTTTGAAAGGGCCTCACTGTGCTGTAAGGCAGTTAAAGCTTTGACCATGAACACTGAGGGACCTGTTCTAAAGCCAGTGCCTAAACAAAGGCAGACTGTCCAAGAGGAACCAGTGTAATACTATAAACACAGCAAGAAGAAACTTCAGAGCGTTACATTTATTGTTTTGTTTGTTTTCATCTTTTAAGTTCCATCTTTAAACAATATCACCTTTTTCAGTAGAGTTTCATCATTCTAAAAATACATTTAAGAAATTGTGACCATAGGGAATATTATGGAGAGTTCTAGAAGTTGGAATGCATTGTGACCATAGGGAATATTATGGAGAGTTCTAGAAGTTGGAGTGCATTGTGGCCATAGGGAATATTATGGAGAGTTCTAGAAGTTGGAATGCATTGTGACCATAGGGAATATTATGGAGAGTTCTAGAAGTTGGAGTGGTGGTCAGATAAAGTGCCATTAAACTCATGCTGACCTAAAGCAACATGTTGCTGAGTGCATGACCGTAAAACATTTAACCTTTGAGCCTTTTTTTATAATTTACACCCAGACAAAATATAACATCAAAACCCTTTCAACAGACGCACTCTAAAATTAACGTAGCACTCTAGCACTCCTAGCAGTCTTAAAAGAAGACTCTAGACGTTTACCAGCCACATATTTTGCATTCCTGCACTGCTATGCTAATCTGTTGCTATAGGAATCAACATCACAAACTGTGTCCCCTAGCCTTCTCCCTTCACTCTTCTCGTCTACAGCTTGCAGGATGTCATGTGTCCTCCTCAGGGTGTAATCATCCGCTTTGTGAAACAAGTGTCTGACGTTTCCTATTCCTCCTATTCAGAAGAGTCTTTATTAAAAGCATTTTGTCATGAGCTGACAATCTCCCCCAGAAACAGGAAGCATGCAGTTTAATAACTGATAATTACTGCGAAACTGCATCTCGGTTACAGAAACTGTATGTGTTCAGTATGGTTAGAACAATAATCTGCTGTCGTAATATTATCAATAATTTGTCTTGTCTTGATTATTTATTGTACTGAAATATTTTATTGATATACATATTGCTGGCAGTCCTCTATAGCTGTAAAGGATCAGTGCCACTGCTATTGAGATGTTTTTTTGTTCTTCCTGTGGACAACTGATTTGTCCATAAAGAGACACTGTAGGGGTCTTAACTGCAAAGCAATTAAACTGGGCATCAGAAAATGATTTGAAATCAGTCCCTCCACTGCTGTGGAAGAGAACAGTGGTATTTTAAAAAGGGTAACAAGTAAAAATAATTGAGAGATAGAACTACAAACCATAAAAAAAGTTCAATTAATAAGAATCTGATCATGATTGACAATAATTACATTTTTGATTAGGGTTGTAAAATTTTTAGACCATAGTTTACAAGCTACTTTGTATAATGGTAGTGTGCATTTTTTAAATTAATTCTTCAATTTTCCCCATTCCACCCAAATTAAAAACTGCTTCACCGCTGCAACCCACTTACTGATCAGAGAGACAGCGAATATCAACGGACAGCCTCCAGTTCCACTGCTGAATCCCGTTTTCACCAGCCAAACCCAAGAACCAAATTTTACTGAACCCCTGAGGCGAGGGCCCAGCCTCTCTTCTCTGCATGGCCTCATCGGGGCTACTTCAGTCCTACCCAGTGAAATTGGATATCATTACAAGTGGTTTGCTTGGCCAAACTGCCTCTTCTCATTCCCAACATTGCTTCAGCTCTAATATTGTATTCTGCTTATATTGCAGGCACTGATGACAAATGTACAAGAGTTCTGTGCAGTTGTCATACCAATGATGTTTTCTCTGTGTACATTCAACGTCATTACAGACACCATCTTAACCAAGAGTGTTCCCTCTTCTTACTCTGGTGAGTTTTCAGAACTTAAAAACACCTAAAAGTAAAACGCAGTGAACTTCTCAACCTCGTAGACAAGAAAATGCGACTGATTTTTAAAGGATCATGTCCACAAACATATGCTACATATGACACTTAACAGACGTGATACTGTGACCCAAAATCACAGAAAACCTTCAACACAGGACAGGAAGCTCTCGGGGGGGTGGCTAGGCGTGTTGGGCTAGTCAGTGTAGGAAATTTAGTTGACCTCAAAATATTAAATAGATCATGTTATTTTAAGGCCCTATTACTGAAACTTGAACTTTATTACCACGTCAGCCAGATATAGTACTTGTACTACGCATGTTCACTTCTTAAATGTCTTGAGTGTTATCATAAGAAATTTTTTTTTTTTTTAATTTCAAAACCGGTTACCAGCAGTATAAACATACAGCACCTGTGTTTACGGGAGGGGAAAAAATATTTAAACTGGAATTATAATGCAAACATTTTTGGCTCCTTACAAACCCGCTGAATTCCTCTTTCTTACTGAAGCAGGAATGATTTACTTTTTTTTAACATTATCCCAGCTGGTAAACGACTAGACATATAGATACAAATATATAAACCGTGTTGGAGGTTAGACGTGATTCTGAGAACTCTATTGACGCCACTGTTTGTGATGTCAGAAACAGACAATGATACAAAGTGAATCTAAACAAGAAGAATACATTAGTTTAGGTAATTGATGAAGTTTAAAAGCCTTAGACTAAATTGTTACAGAGTACACTTAAAACTTCTATAAGGTTTATTTTATTAACCCTTCTGTACAGTAGGGTGGCTCTCATTGAATGTGGTTTTGTTTTCTAGGTACAATGCTGGGGCTTTGTTCCTCAGTCCAGGCACTGCTCCGGACTGTTGGTCCAACCATAGGAGGATTTTTATACCAGAATTATGGCGTCTTGTCATTTGGTTACATACAGTGTTCAGTCAATCTGCTGCTCTTTCTCTACCTCTTGAAAAGCAACTTCAGAAAAACTGAAGAGTATCAAAGTTGAATGTTGAACCATATAACAATTTGTTTATGTGTATAATGTTCATTAGCTCAAAAAGAATTTAGTATAATTTAAGTACATTGTGTTGGTCTTTGGAGTACCGAAACATCAAAACAAGCTTACCACAATGCTTTGTTCTCCCCATATGGTTTACCATAATAGCGACTGTAATGTTTTAGGATTTACCTAAACTTGATAATATATCTTTATTTAATTTCATGCATTTATATTATATATACCTGCCATCCTTACTAACTGTTTGTACAGTGTAACGCCAAAATTTTTCCCCACAAACAGCCTTCAGGAGTATTTCTGCTGGAATAGTTTGTAAGCATGGCAGATCCAGAATTTTAAATAAGAATTCAATATTGTAGCTGAGCCCATTAACTGAGTTACCAGACTCCTATTAGCTTTATAAAGTAGTATTTGAAATAAGCAGTTTGGTTTTACTGGCATCTTTCCAGATTTAAAGTAAACCTGTTTGTCTGTAACTGCTCTTTTTAAAACCCACCATTGAAACTGTTACCTGCAGTTTCATTTCTGTATCTGCATCTATGATTCTATTATTCTGCTACATTCCTGGAAATGTGACTAGCTATCATCTGGGAGTAATTATCATTTTAACATATAAATAAGCACATCACATGTTGTTTTTATAGAAACAAGCAGTATGCTATAAAATCTATTTCACAACAACAGGAAAGCAAACTGCTGTGATTCACAACTTCTAATAATATACAGATGCATGTCCAATGACTCAGGAGTGCCCTTCACAGATAGTAACGACGTCTATCGAAACAGGCCTCTAACTGTTCAAAGCGACTGAGCCTGGTGATTCCGATAATTAAATTATTGATTAGAGGCTTTAACTTTGATTGCAACATTCTCTCTCACACGCTCTTTTGCCTCAGTCTGCTTTTTAAAATGAAGCCATACAGCTGTTTTCTCCCTTAACAGAGTGGAAAATTAACGTAAATATTGAAGATTTAACAAATTGTCGATATTATCACACTAAATTGAATATTGTTCCTACCCTACCTGAGCTAATGACAAAGTTTGACCCAACAGTGATTAAGAGGTCTTTTTAAATAGCCCTCTGACTACCGCGCAAATAGAATGTTTGTGTTCCTGCTTTGCTGTGGTAAAAATGGCTCTTCTATATCATTCTGTTGAAAACATTCGGAGATGCTCAAATGACCAAAGGCACTGAAAATGTTAAACAAACCTATCTCTATACGAAGGTCCCAAGCCAATGAGGTAACCAATTAACGCAAGAGGAAGTCTTTTAAGACCAGTTTTCACTTCTTAAACACACCACAAAAACACAATTTCAACAGGAAGCAGTGATATTAAAAACCGAGCAGAAAACCCACCTAAATCTGTGTTCTTTAATGCCCTCCAGATTTTATTTTGTAGCTTAACAACACAGTCACCCTCATGTTTGAAGATAGTAATTTTGTAATATCTTCAAACTACTTAACGTACCATGAAAGTACCTAGTAATTAGTTGTTTAGAAGACTGTGGTTATTTAAACTTACAGTACTAGTCCAAGTCATTTTTAGTGCAACATATCCTGGCCATGTATTTTTTTTAATAGATGGTGGTTAATAGCTGCAGTGCTTCACGTTTATTTCAATCCCTCACTGATTCTTTCAAAGACTGCTTTAATCTGCTTTCTTTTGATCAGCTGGCGGTCAGGTAGCTATTCAAAGCTTGCACATCAGTCAAAGAAGATAATGTTAGTTTAATTTGTTCCTCCAGGGCATTTTAGATTCTTCAACGTGTGTGTTTTGGGTGGGGGATATCATTAAAGGGCTTCTACTGTATACACACAGTACAAAAGTAATATAGATCCACCTCCACTGCATATCCTGGTCAATTACAATTTTAAAAAGACTTTTACCATGTATTATAAAATGTATAATAATCATACAATTGGGGACCATTGTCATACTTTCTAAATTTCCCTACAGAGTTTGAATAACATGACCTCAAAAATAATTAACTGTGTCATGATGACTGATATTGGCATAAGAAATACAGTATGTGTATGCACGACCACTTATAGAATAAGTGAAACATTTAGAGGGGTAGGGAAACCGAGCGGGCAGACAATGTGTTACATTAAGAGTAAGGACTGCTGGCAGCGGCCGGTCCGCAATACAATGTAACCTCATCATCCACCTACTGCCCATTAGACTCTTGAAAGCCTTGAAAACTTCTGTTCACATTTTCTCAGCTGGTCTGATTGTGGACAGGCAAGTTTGGAAGAATGGGCGTCGCCTTTTACTGTAGCATAGGAACATGAATCCTGTGCAACAGGAAATACTGACAAACACAAAGGAAACCCAAAGCCAACCAGCTCTTAAGTCATTTTGTGAAATCTGAAGCAAAATGCATGAATTCTATTATATTTTTAAATACAAATCCTATATGCATTTGGTTTAAATGCACAAGAGTCAAAGGTTAATAATCCTGAAGTGTATTTCAGATAAATTGATGAGGTACAGCGACTGTCCTCATTTAGACCTGGTGGTTTTCAGCCTCAGACACACCCTTTTAATTACTTCCACATTCTCTACTAAAACACTGGAGGCATGGCAACAATCAGACAGGAATGTATCACAGCTGTAATACTTCTCAGGTAGAGAACTGCTTTCAAAGGCTTTACCACACCAAGAAAAGTCTTATCAAACTCGCTATCACAAGAAGAATGAGTCACTTAACAATGGGCAAGGTTAGAACTCTGATAAGACCTGTAAAAGTGTAACTCATTGTGACTCAATGGCATCGGTACTCTGTCTTTACATGCTGTAACAAGCGCACCTCAATACTGACCTGAAAAACCCCCTGCCCTGTACTTCATCTTCACAAACATTGTATGGTTACTTTGTGATGTGCAATAAATTGTCTAAAGCAAAAAATCACTTTCAATGGTGCACATTGATATTGTATGTCTACATTCGAGGCTCCACTTTCCACATGTATAAATAATACAGATGAACCTCAAACTAAAATAACTAATGTAGTATTGTATATAATATAGGAAGTTGTTTCTCAATTTTCTAGCAGGTAGAGGTACACCTTAGTCAGACTGTTGTAGGTGTAAAACATGAGACCGATTGAATACGTTCTTTCTTCAGAATAAAATAAAAACGGTGTAGGAGTCACTGAACGAACATCTAGGGTGTAGTCATATAGAGTTCTGACAAATTAAAAGCATTTCACTTTGAAAAGAGAAAAAGCTTTGCAAATTACTATTCATTATATATATATATATATATATATATATATATATATATATAGAGAGAGAGAGAGAGAGAGAGAGAGAGAGAGAGAGAGAGAGAGAGAGAGAGAGAGAGAGAGAGAGAGAGAGAGAGAGAGAGAGAGAGAGAGAGAGAGAGAGAGATACACACACACACAGTGAATACTTGAATCACTATATATATATTTTATAAAATACTGTATTGGGCACAACTGTATACCATTGATGAATGGTTACCCATCCCATCCAATGGTTAGAGCATTTGAGTGGGGTGAAATCTTAAACCGTGTATATTAAAGCTCCCTACATGCTTCGTAATGTGTCTCTTTTTATAGCTAATAATACACATCGATTGAAATTACCTGATACAAGCCACCTGATGCAAGCTATCTAATACAAAGACATTTCAGATGGCTGTATGTTATCAATATCTGGGTCTACTATATAGAACATCTTACTCTTTGTAGTGTAATACGTGGCTGTTGGCTACAGTGAATGGTCCTGAATTAAACTAAGCTGTTAAATCTAAACATGGAAATATGATACAGGTTCTGTATATGAATGAATCAAGTCTTCCTGTTCGCTTGGCTTAGTGCAAACCAGTGTTTAAAAGTTAAACCTACTAGGGCCACTTTATCAGAGATCAATTGCTTTTTTAAGGTAACTCTTCCATTCACAAAATGTAGCTAGTTCAAATAATACATTCTAAAATAAAGAATAGAATCTGAATGCTCATTAGTTAGTAGGTGACACAGAACCCTTTAAAAATATATATTAAAAACAGATCAGATGTACTTTTTTTCCAAAAACATTTTATTAAAATAAATACACGTTACCATATGAATAATTTAAATCAGACAAGACCTGCAGATGCACAAAAGAGAGAGCTTCTTGCAAACAAATAAATAAATACACTTCAGATTTTATATTGCGGGGTCGTGAAGCGTTTCCACCACAGCGTACAGTAATGCGGTAGCTCTGTCAGTCCAGGATTCAGACTTTGGCTTAATGTAAAGAAAGTTGTTTATATGCCATGCATTCCTCAGCTACTGGGTCGGTTCTCGGAAGTCCACAAGGACGGGTTCCAACCTTTTCAATCCTTCATCCTCAGACCTTTGACTTCTTCGTGTGGTCCAAGTATTCTTCATGGTCCTTTTAAGACATTAAGTAACCAATAATAAAAAATATATATAATATAATATATATATATTATATATATATATATATATATATTATATATATATATATATATATATATATATAATATCAATTATGATGTTTAACAAATGATATTATACAAGTGTGTCTTTCTTTTGTACACTGGAAGCAATGTGTTCCATATACTGTAATAGGGCTCTCTGATTTTCCCAAGGATTGTACAGTTCATTGTACTGTTAAAGATTGTCTTTTGTTTAGAAAATATGACATTGTTTGCTGTTGTTTTGTAAAGTACAAAATATTTTGTGAAAAGGTTTCTGTACTAATTTATCGGACATGTGCTGAAATACAGCCTACTTCAAAATGTATTTTGTGAAGGCTGTAACCCCCCTCCCCCACAATAAAAAAATAATTATAATAATAATGAAGAACTTTCTAAGGGCTATTTAATTCAAATAAATATAAATAATCCAACTTACCAGGTGATTGTATCCGGGCACTTGCGGGGAAGGGTATCAGACAGACTTTACCAGGTGTCTTTCCTGGTGTGCGGGGGGCGTCGTCTCCTGTAGCGATTTAAAGTCCTGGATCGCCTTTCTGTTCTGAAAGTCTATTAAAGCCATGGTTATGACGGCATTCCAGCAATTGTCCTCGTCGAAGCACCTGAAATCGATCTCCTTGTTGTCCGTGGTCACAATGGTGAAATAGACGAATTTGCCGGTCCGCTCCACACAGTCCACTTTCTTGATGGACTCAAGCTTCAGCTCCTTCGCTTTTGATCTCTTCTGGCCGTCAGCATAGATGTTCAGGCTGTCTGAAGTCAAGACGCACGTCTTCTTTCTCCAAAACTGAAGCAAGTTGTCGCTCCTTTTCTCCAGTTCTCCTTCTTTGAGGACTTCGGACAGTCCAAGCGATGACATTTTCATGTTTTATGTATTTACTATTGATAAATGTAAAAATAAAGCCCACACGTGTGTTGTAGATCCCGAGTTATTTTGTTGAAACGTTCAGTTTAGTTTCCTCAGGATCTCCACCAGCACCGCCTAAGTATCCCTAGTGAATAAGATTTCCCTTCTAAGGAATCTGGACTACACGCTCCTCCAATCTGATGTGAGCCAGTCGGAGACAATGGGTTTTATAAGCTCTAACCACAAATTTCCTGCCCTTCCCTCGACGTCACTGGGAAGGGAATGCAGAGAGAAACAGAAAAGTCAAAACTCAGTGGGTGGAGAGATTAGGGTGGAGAGTAGATGGTGACGCGAAAGATCGGTTCCCATTAAAAAAAATAAATGCTGGCATATGTAGGTTCTCATGTGTGAAGAACTTGTGATAAAACGAAACTTAACACGTTTTGTTAGGGGATGCGGTTTGTAGAACAGAAGGCTACTTTAATTTTAAAAGAAATGAAATCTAGGATTTGGACGTATTAAGTAATCAATATTATGGCATTTTTACATCTACAAAATAAAGTTATTTAAAATAGTGCTAGAAATAAAATAGAATGCTTATATTTAAAAGTTTTACTTTGACAGTATTATTTATTTAGTTCTAGTTCTTTAATTTCCCCGATGACCCGGAGACAACTTATTTAATTTTTTCAATAAATGTGCTTGAAAAATGTGCATATTTTACTACCACTGAGATTTTCAGCTGCACAGAACTTTATTTATTTTATTTAAATATAACTTACCCATTTTACTTTCTCCTACAAGACGAGTACCATATAAATGTCTCTTTATTCGTCCTTGATTTTCAATTCCCGACAGCAAGTGTGTTGCGTATTTCTTACAGGCAGTAGAATGGTTTTTGTGTTGGCACTGTGTAACACACCTCTAAGCTGCTGACAATAGATTTACACCAGTCTACTGGTATTAGAACCTAGTCACGCTGTAAACTAGGAAAATGTATTTAATGAGTCCCGGCGCTTCAATAAGTAGTTTGAACAATCTTAAACTCCTACTTTTTGAAAGGAGAAAAATCCATCAACCTTTTCCATTTACACTGCAATAATTAACTTACATTTCACCACATACTGAAAAATATTGAAATTATAATGGAGGAGTTAGACACGTTAATAATAATAATAATAATAATAATAAATAATAATAATAATAATAATAATAATATAATAATAATACTTTCTGTTTAAGCCACTGGCATGCACGAGTCAATACCACAACAGATCAGGCTGTATTTGCACCAGTGGTTTCTTGAATGTAAAACACAGCTCACAAAACCGCTCCTGTTAGGTAGATTTCGAAGTGGTTAGAACATTATTTTCAACAATAGCAAATTTCCTTCCAAAGTGCTCACTAAAATCGAAGGTGCTGCATGAACAATAGTTTACCGGCGATATCACGAAGGTTTATGTCTAGTCTTGTTGTTTTGATTGATCGCCGACATGTTTCAAATTGAGCATTGACGTGAACAATGAGTATTTATGGGGCACACTACATTAAAACAGATTTTTTTTTTTTTTTTTTTTAAGAAGATCAATAGGGAAAAACCTATGCAGTACCTGGGACTTGCCTAAACTTTGCGTGGGTTCCTTCCTCCGGCTCCAACACTTTTGTACAACACCCTCTTGTGGGCAACTACTGAACTACAGTATAACATCAAATATTGACTGCTTTGTCAAAGTAACGCGTCATTAACATTATAGTTCCCATAGCTATTGTATCTCCATCCTAAGCCTATTTGACACTGGCATGCTCTACCCGGGTCAGACCCCGGTGTCATGTGGGTTGGCTACGCAATTTCACCGCAGGGTTGGCCGGGGTGACAGACGCAAGCACACAATGTGCGTATCAATGCCCGGGAAGCAACTTGTTAGGGACGCTTCCATCCAAGCTTCTGTGGATTGAACCGTTGGCACAAATGTTGATCAGAGCAAACGTTTGTTCACCCCAGCTGCAATCTGACTCATGGTGTATCTCAATCAACACAAATACGACTAAACAGAATAAACAGAAGTGAAACCCGGGTACGACCCTGGTACGTGGTTTCACACTGCGTGGATAGCCGGATAGGTGTGCCAGTGTGAATGGTGCTCTGTATAAAAGGTGTGATGCTCCCCTGATGTCTTTCCCAATGTTTTTCTTCTGGGGGCAGGCTGAATTAGCACACAAGGTCGAAAATGTTAAAAAAAGAGACAAAAAGAAAAGCTGGGATATAAAACGTCACTTCATGGAGTACTGGCAAACCGATATTAGGTTTTAGCAAACCAGAGGGCATAATTATTTTTTTGTATGTATGTTTAAGTATTTTTAATAATACAGTACTAATAATAATAGTCTGCGGCACAAGTAACCAGCAGTTCCACTGTATAAATAATTACAAGTTTGTGCCTTACAGTCCATGAAAACAACAATTACTGCTCAAGAGCACAGTGGTCTCAATGATACATTCTGTAACCTATATACAAGTATATTATGTAATACAAAAGTAAAAGCATAGCAGGGTGTAGCACAGGGAACCATGTGGGGAAAATTACAGTTAAAAAGGAACTGTTTAGTTATTGGAACAGTAAATTAATAGTATATGCTTTAAAGTGACCATGCAACTTTACCTGGGGAAACTTATAAGAACCAGTTCATCTACATACTACAAATTAAAACACACTGTCCATAGCACAGTGGTTAAGATCACTGGGAATCCCCTCTGACAGGTCTCACTGCCTGGTCTGTGCTGGAGAGCACTTGGAATACCCTCTGACAAGTCCTACTGCTTAAACGCTTTACTATATATTCCCTAGTAAAGTATGCCACAATTTTAACAGAAGTGTGTTTGAGGTTTATTACTCTAAATGCAGAGCTTTCTTACTAAAAGGACACATCAACAAAAATGGTAACTGTGTGGAGTTGAAGAATTAACCCAATAGATTACCATCCGTAACGACTGTAAAACAGTCAGTCGTCTTCGATGTTGAGAAAGACTTCACTGAAACGCTTGTCATTAAAATGTATTTCTTTTAGAAGTTCTTAATTAAATCTAAATATTACTAAATATAAATATGATGAAGCATTATCTAATTAAAGGATTTTCTTACACAGTCATACACCTTCATAGTAGAATACGTAAAGAGCATAGCAAAGTTTGCCCTTGGGTTTGAAACCAGCAATGACTAAAGTACATGACTAAACTGTATTAACCATGCCGCTCAAAATGCTGTTGGATTCTAACAGCATACCATGTGACTGCAGTCATTGACTGGCTTTTATTGGAACATTTAGGAATGCGCGGAGGCCATTCGGGCCATCCACGCTCGTCCGGTTCTTAGTAGCTGATTGATCTCTGATCAACGATCTGTTTTAATAATATGACTAGGTAACCCATTCCACTTTGTGTGTTATGCCACTTTAAACTGAGCGCAACCCGCTTTTTTCAGCTTTTTGTATTTTTATTTTTCATACAGGCTTTTTATAGATAGCCAAAAAGCAATGTTTATCAGGGCTTTTGTTTTTTTACACCACCTGGAAAGTGAATGAACCAGTTCTTTCTGGTATTACCCAAAAGTAATGATATTTTTCATGCATACTAAAAACTGCTCCAACAAAATGCAATAAACCGCACTACTAATATGGACAGGTGAACCTATTGCATTTCTACAATAAGCACATTCTTCCTTTGTTTCAGGGCTGTTTAAATCAGGGTTTATTGTTAAAATTTTTTTTTTTTTTTTTTTTTTAACAAAATTAAAAAATAATAATAAAACAGTTCTGTCCTTAACAAAAAGGGCTGTTTTCAAAAGCCTATTTACTTCCGCAGTTCATGAATCATAGGGTATTGCTATCTTAGAACACAGTATGCTTATCAAAGTTACTGCACTGTAATCTATGCTAAAAACTTATTAATGAATAAGCTTTATTAGGGCCTTCATAAATGGAAACAGGTACAGGGTATTTAGTTAGTCAGTCTGTTTGTAATGAGGCTCAACAGTGGAACAAGCAAGGTGGAAGCATCAAGCTGAGCTTTCTGTATTGGTTAATACTTGTGGTTTTGAAACCGACTCATACAAACGGTAACACTTGGATGGTATCCTTCATTTTGGTTTGAAATGCTTTTCGTCCCCCTTATTCTCATTCTGTAAAAGTAACTTAAAACCTTACTTGCACATATTTCAGTGTTTCATATGAAAAAAAAAATCGTCATATTAACACTATATAGGGGCATAGCCAGTACTGGGCCCCAACTGTCTAGCCTTTGAACAATAATACATTTATTGTGACATTATCGATAATTTGTTTAGTCTTGATTAGTTAATGAACTGAAAAAATGACTGCAGATAATTCTATGATAATGCTAATCATGTTTCTGAAAGTCAGCGCCACTGCTATTTCTTTTTTCATGCCAACAATCGATTTGTCCAGAAAGTGAAATAAAAAATGAATTAAAGCCAGAAGAACAATGTAATGCATGAATAATTCATATTTCAGACCTATATCAAGATTCTCTTTAGACCATGGAGTACAGCTAGCCAGGGGAGATAGTTTTACCAAGTAAGGCAGTCAAACCTTTGCTAAAAGGTGTTAATCTTTTAAGAATACTTTTCGTATTGGATTTACTATGATACCACAGGTTGTGATGAAATCCCTGGCTAATCTCCCAATCCCACTGAATTTTGCTTGTGTCAACAATGGGGCTATAACTTCAGGGAGTGGGGCTGTGACTCAGCCACTCTGGGAACTCATTTGGGCATGACCAAACTGCTTTAAACACTTGGGAATTTCAGGGTCATTTCCAAAGCTGTGTGGTGTTGCTACAAGTCGGATAAAAGATCATGTAATTGGAAGATTTCACAATAGGCCATTATTTTCAGATCTACAATATTCTGTTGAGGGGTCATATCACTCAGATATCTTGCTGGATTACACATAACAAAACTGAGAATACATAAACAGCTATCATTTTAAATACTCAATCAGGTTTTTTTTAAATCAATCTATACTCCACCAAAATAAGACACAGTTAGATTTTTTTTGGAGCATTTTACAGAACTGTGGAATCACCCTGGCGTATGACGTATCTCATGTCAAACTTCAAAAGTAATCCGAAAGAGACCAAGCACTTATTTGAAAAAACATGTCACTCTAAAGTAATTCTACACAAAACAAACTAAAAAGAATGTGGTAGAAAAACAGAAGTTCAGTTATATCTATTAAAATGATGATTAAATGCATGTGTTAACCAGTCTTTAATTAACTCCTACTTTTTGAAAGGAGAAAATGTTATGTTTCTGTACAATTTGAAACAGTGCTTGAGACCTTGAATTTTATTATTTTGTTGTTTGGTTCTATTTTTATAAAACTACCAGTTGTTTTTCTCATTTTGAAAAAAAAAAAAAAACATCATTAAAAGCAATACATTTGGAAATATGCCTCCTCAATGTCCATTACAAGGAGGCACTGAAACCACTGTGAATCCTCTTTTACTAATACGTGTTTTAAAAATAATTAAAACAAATCAAAATAATTGGCTTCAAGTTTATACGAAATCAGACTATGTTCGCTTCGGTTGCTAATTTTGGCACGGGCATAAATTGAGCTAACTTGTTTGTTTGCTGGCACGCCGAACATATATATATATATATATATATATATATATATATATATATATATATATATATATATATATATATATATATATATATAGAGTTTTAATGGGGTTATTCTTGGCTCACTCTGATAAGGTCAAGTCTCAGGTAGTAATTGTGCGTGATGCGCTTATTCTTTAAATAATTTATGTAAAAGAAATTATTTAAAATAGCATGTAATAGCATGTTTACACAGATAACCGTGAATAAAAGTGTAGACAGTGTCTCGCTTTGTTTCAATTTGACAAATTTGTCAACACTACCCTGTTTTAAAGATCGCTCATCTCCAGTACAATTATTCAGAGAAAGTGGATTTGTAACTAAATATACTATACTACATAAACTACGGTGGTGAAATAAAAAAAATATAGAGAGAGAGAGAGAGAGATAGAAACAATTTAAGATTTAATGACTTACATAATAAAAAGAGTTATTGTCAGCCGCTTTAAGTCACGATATACCTATAATTGTATGGCGGAGACGAGTGCTTACCTTCCATTGGCTACTCACTCGCCTTCAATTTTCATGCAGAATACCGTGAACGGCCTCTGCTTGCTTATGATTGGACAGCTGCGTAAAACTTGGCAGATATTTGACTCTCCTATTGGTTAAACTTACTGTCAGTACCTGCACCTGAAACAGACACAGTTTATGTCCCACCCTGCTAACTTATGATTGGGCTCCCACAGAGACAATGCAGATATTCAATTGTTTGATCGTATCGCAAAAGCAATTCAGAAAAAAGAAAAAAAAAAAAACGTGAAAACGTTTTTAAAGTTTTCTTTATTTTCCCTTTTTGAAATTAGCCTATTCAAAAGTCCCCAAATGTGTTGCTGGATTAATATTAAAATACTAATGAAGTGTTGGTTGTATAGTTTCTTTAAAAGGGTTGCTGAAGCATTAATATGAAGAAAATTCCCATAATCAGATAAAAAATGTCATGGCAATCATCTGCATTTTGACTATGAGAAGTGCCCAACACGTACCAGACTGGATCAACTGCCCTTTATCCAATCTGCAATATACAAACACATTGACCCATACTGGTCCTAGATAACCTGTAGACCAAGAAACACTCCAGAGACCATGGTCTGGCATCTTTTTAAAATTGGGTTTTGTAAAATGTTAATTCTGAACAGTCATATCAGTTCACTGCATGTGGCCACTTTAATTTGAATCTCCAAACTTCAATAGCCTCTGATTGTGCAATGTTCAATGTTCTATAGTAGTCTATAGTGATGTATCCAATGTAACAGTTTTACTGTTCTTGGAACTAAAACTAGTTTTGACTTCCATGTTGGAATTGAAAATCGCTAACAATACATCATTTATTATTTGCTCGTTCCCTTAATAGTTTCCTGTCAAATAACAAATAGGTCACACATGAGGGGATGTGTACATATTTTATGAATCTACGCTTGCTAATTTACCTTCTACTTCATAAATATAACCCTCGATCCAATTGCTGTACCTTTGCTGTATGTTTTTAGGAATCCTCGCATTATTATCTGCCCAGTCATCAATTTTTGCAACTTTTATTTGAGGAACACATATTAAAGATTTCGTCTATATGGTGGTACTATCAGTAGATGATTATGAGACTGGATGGGTTTTAAAATAAAACCGCGATGAACAAAATTTAAATATGTCGGCGTCTGCAAGAAATGAGCAATGAAGGTATGTCAGAAGATGAAAGCCAACGAGGAAGGGCTATGCTAGCGTGTTCACAGTTGTAAATAGCAAAAGAACGTACAAGTTCAACCAACAGTGGCTAAAAGATTTTTCCTGGCTTTGTTTGACATGTTAAACATATAATATATATATATATATATATATATATATATATATATATATATAATATATATATATATAAATTATATATAGGATATATATAACGTGGTTTTGTCAGGATGCGGTGGAACTGACGGCAGCAGACTGCATTTTTAACAGGGAGCCAAAAGTTCAAATGTGAAATACATTAAGTGCAGTGATACAAAACGGCACGCAATGTGCAGAGAGGCATACATCCAGAAACGTCAGCCAGACCATCCTGCTACCATAACAGGCAAGTAGCACATTATGAGGAATATGCTACAAGGCAGTTAAAATAATTTAAATTTGGAAAGAAAAATAAAAGTTGTCTATTATAATTTTGTTGATGCGAAAGTTTTGAACTGCACAAGTGTTATGTAAGAAAGGGAGAAAAAAAGATTTTCAGCAATACATTTGCGCAAAATTGTATATTCTATTGTGCGCGCCTAAATTTAACTTAAAAAAAAGTTAGCGTAGAGCCCTGTCTACACCAGGTTTCAAGACTCAGGTGATAAATGCTGGTAAGCTTCTGTTTTATAACTACCTGTGCTTAATATTTAAAAAATGCTTTGATTGTGCATTTGTTACGTTTCTGTTGCTGTTGTTTTGTTGTATTATTGTTATCTTACGTATTGGACATTATTATATTATATCACGCGAATAACTGTTGGTCAGCTCGTTGAGATCCACCAAAACGAATCACCAGACTAGACACTACTCCCTTTCACCTGTGTGGGCTGGTTTCAATTTGGCTGCGTGGTTCACAAGTGAAATTAATTTTGTGGTCTCAGCCTCGCCCCAGTGAACATTCATCCAACGTACAACCTGGCATTATTAATCACAATTGTCCATCTCTGGCTGAGAGGACTGAGTGATCATTATTGACATGTGCTCTCTTGCAGGGCTGGGAGAGGAAGCTCTTCCATTCAGAAGCATAATTATACAGGAACTATAGTCTTCTTGTATAGTTTTCTATTAAATGTGGTTTAATAAATGGATCTGTATTTAACTATAGTGGCCTTACGTAAACCGGAAGAATGCATAAATTGTTCCATCAAGGAAAAAAAACAAAACAAAAAAATAAAAAAAAAAATAAAACAAATCCAGATTAAAAAAAAAAAAAAAAAAAAAAAAAAAAAAAACGACCCTGACATTCATAACTTCCTGTTCATGTCAAAGAATGGTTAATTTCAAAGAGACACAGACAACTATCTGGAGGGGAGAAAGCCTGTGTCCCTGCAGCTGGAACCATCTTTAGGAAATGATGTGGAAAAGGGGGACAACATAAACAAAACGGACATCCAACAAGGTCTGGTCCACAGAAGGATGAACAGATAAATGTAACAAACCATCACCCAGGATTGAAATACAAGATTGAACCTAAAAAAGGGTTGGAATCAATAAGTGCAGCTGGTCAAGCACCAAGGCTGATGTTAGGGGTAGTATTTATTCATCTGCAAGTGGCAGTGAAAAATGAAGCTAACATAGTAATGCTTTATTTAAATTGGGCACCATGTAGCATCAACTGGAAGCATTTAAGATTTAAAAAAGTCAATCAAATTGTGACAGATCACAATGCATTTACTACTCTGAAGCTAAAATAATAATGAAAGCATTATATCATAAGTATTCATAACATGTTACCAAAACATGCGTTACAAGCAAAATGTACGGTAATTGATAAACTCACACTTATAACTCACACGCAGCCATTAACACAATGCAAGTATTGAGTTTTATATATATATATATATATATATATATATATATATATATATATATATATATATATATATATATATATATATATATATCTCAAATGTTAATACTTATACAATTGCATTATGGTCTTCTATATGACGTTATTATGAATGGACAGTTATGCAGTGTTACATAGGATTTATGGCGGTGTTACGAATCCAACAGTGTTGAACCAAACAAAACATTGCCTAAAATGTACCAAATTCAATAGGTAAACCATCTCTGGCAAGTACACAAATACGTGGCATTCACCCTGTCCCGTCTCCCAACCCAATGATCATGTTTCTGTTCTCTAGATCACTTCAGTCACTTCAGCACGTTGGATTTCACAGGCTCCAGTTTGGAGTGCTGCTCAAGATTAACACCAGCAAGACACTGAACCATGAGATAAGACCAGTCCATGTGCATGCATGTGTGTGTGAGAGAGTGTGTCCGTGGGAGAGTGTGGAGCTGGTATAATCATAATCATGTCACTGCAAACACAAAAGCTTTGGAACTCCCTTTTCAAGACTATGCAAGTATAAATCACAACTCCACAATCCCAGTAACAAAGAAAGCATGAGATACACGCCTGAAGGCAGTTACTCACAGTAAAGTTGTTCCTTATTTTTTTATAAATCATGAAGCGACTCAGCCAATCAGATAGCAAAATTGACAAAATCCCAAGTTCATTCATATTTGGCAAATTATAAAATGAACGTGCAAGTGAACAATAAGGGTGTATGTGATGATACATTTTAGATATCTACTTACTGAACATATACTAAATCATTTACTTAAATGGGGAAATACAAACTGTATGGGGTCTATACATCCGTCATCAACTAAACCCATACTGCCAGCAATTCACGAAACACAAGCATTGAAACTCACAACTTCAGAAGCAACGACCCTCTGTGACTGCTTAATAAAGAGTGCTGGTAACCTGGATTCATTTTGGGAGAGGAACAAAAATAGCTCCTGGGTGCAGGCATGGGCTGGACTTGCTGTTTGCCTAAGAGGTGTGGCGCTTTGGAAGGAGCGTTACCTGCGATTGGGTTTCACAATCACAACTCTCTGGTTTGAGTGGGAAGGTAGTGTAGAAGTACTGAGAATAGATTGTGTCAAGGTTCTACTGCATCATCCCCCAATGACACACCCACATGTACTTACAGTCTTTGTATGAACTAGTTGTGAAAGAAATATAAAAAAAAAATGTATTATTTAATAGCAATAATGCCTTGCCTTCTGACTACACTGATTTGATAAGACAGTAGTGAAAGTAATTGAGAGATGTTACTGTAAACACTCCATAACACCATTACACATCATAAGGGGTTCATTTGGTGATGTACCTTTGTAAACTATAATAATAAATAATACAAATAATTATAACAAATACAAATAAAAAAAAATCTCAGTTCTTTTTACCATGTCAAAACTGTGCTAGAGAAAAACACCATCCGTTTACACTTTATTAGAGAGCTTGAATCTTTACAGAGTCAGGAAAGTGACCATTAATGGCAGCTGATGTCTACCCAAGGAATTTATTATTAACTAGTGGAATATGCATGACGTGGTCACATTTCCACATTACAAAATAGTACCAACACCACTGTTTAAACATAGGGATAAAGGCTTGTAGATGACCGGGCCTGGAGACCAAACAGTACTCAGTGACTCAACTTTTAATCATTTCCGGAGGAATCTTGAAAGGTTTGTTAAGTCATTAAAGCATTGGCATCCTGCTTCTCACTCAACAAACCCTGTGTGAGAATGTCAGGCACTGTAACTAATCCAAATGACAACCTAATTTCCTGGCCCTTGTCCTAACTGATAGAGGCCTAAACATGTTCCTATGGCAACCGGGAACAAATGGCATAGTACAGTTCTTAAATAGCAGTCATTGTATAGGCCTTTAGAAGAGAAGTGCAACTGTGTCAACAGTCAGCATTTAATTGTCACAAGTCCAAAAATTGGGTTTATATCCACACCCTAAATGTTAACAATGGTGGTGAAACAGTAGTCATTTTGTGATCCAAAGGCTTCCAAGTTTATAAGAAAAATGAGAATAGTCCTCTCCATTCCAAGTGCTCCATGACAGCTGATTTATTACTCAAACTTGAGGCTTCAAAAGCGGCTTACTGCCTTTTTATCTCACTTATTGTAGAACCTAAACAGGCTTATTTAATCATCCTATTTTTCAGCAGTATAACCAAAGCTTCATTTAAGCTTTTTACAGTGCATCCATATCCATTCACCATCTATTATAAGCGGAATTCTTAAATTACCATGGATTGTGGTTTATGCAATCCAGGCTGATTCCCTAGTGCTGTAAAATGCTCCAAATAAATCTTTGGTTTATCCCAGCAGGAAATGCATTCTCTTTAATCCACAAGTCAAATAGACAAATGTTATGACAAATTACCATGTATCAAAACAATTACAAAATACTGCATAGTCTATCGAAATAGGTGTACATTTTATAGTACATATTTCGTTTGCTTGGCATGAATCTTGAATGTCAAAAATAATTGCCATTGTATAAGAATACAAACAACAAAAAAGTAATCTCCCATGAATGCCTTTCCAAATTTAAAACAGCCAGCCAGAGCACCAGTATGTTTCTGATCAGCTATGAACCTTTAAGCGTCAATTTACAGGCGTCAGAGGCTATATGCAACGCATGGCACTGGCTTGTAACGCTGCTCAAGAACAGTCCAGACGATGACATGCAGCTATTTTAATCATTCAATAGATAAGCTACAGCTACTGTATGTGTTACTGATAGAGATGCCAATGAGAAATAAAAATCAATGTTGAAGATATGTGCTTCAGGAGTCTGTTAATGTAAACTCCGATCATGCCATGCTGCAGAGCTACCTCATCTCATTGATATGAATATTTGATCATGCTGACATTTGGCATGGCTTCATATTTGAAATATTTCTGACACTCTCAGGTCGGTTCCCATTACACACCCCAGTGTTAGATTGCATTGCCCTACACTATGTTCCATCGCATCCAGTCTATGTGTGGTAGAACTTGTTTTAGGTTTCTGACTCCTTTGTTACTGTATTTAGGAATGGGGCTCCAAGAGATCTGAGTGTGATCGTGCAACACATTGTTACTCAGAGTGTGATCGTGCAGAGCATTGTAACTCAGTGTGATCGTGCAATGCATTGTTACTCAGTGTGATCATGCAAAGCATTGTAACTCAGTGTGATCGTGCAACGCATTGTTACTCAGAGTGTGATCATGTAATGCATTGTAACTCAGTGTGATCATGCCATGCATTGTTACTCAGAGTGTGATCATGCAATGCATTGTAACTCTGTGATCGTGCAACGCATTGTTACTCAGAGTGTGATCATGCAGCGCATTGTAACTCAAAGTGATCGTGCAACACATTGTTACTCAGAGTGTGATCGTGCAGAGCATTGTAACTCAGTGTGATCGTGCAACGCATTGTTACTCAGAGTGTGATTGTGCAGAGCATTGTAACTCAGTGTGATCGTGCAATGCATTGTTATTCAGAGTGATCATGCAGTGCATTGTAACTCAATGTGATTGTGCAGCACATTGCAACTCAGTGTGATCGTGTAACACATTGTTCCTCAGAGTGATCGTGCAACGCACTGTAACTAAGTGTGATCATGCAACGCATTGTAACTCAATGTGATTGTGCAACGCATTGTAACTCAGTGTGATCGTGCAGCGCATTGCAACTCAGTGTGATTGTGCAACGCATTGTAACTCAATGTGATCGTGCAGTGCACTGCAACTCAGTGTGGTTGTGCAACACATTGTAACTCAGGCATGCATGCTTTGTTGGTAATAATGTGTCTGACTAGTTGAGTTTTCTTAATGAATAAAATGTGGGTCATGTGCTGTGTAATAATCAAATACAGGATTGTGAATGTTTCTTATTGTTTCAGGATGAGCATTAGCCACGGTTTTCTTTATGCTTGTGTTATAATAATCCATCTTGCTTATTAATGCTAATTACTATCTAGATCCATGACTAATAGCATACTACTCAACATAATACTAGTCATTTGGAATTAAAGTTATTATTGTGTGCTATATTTTAAGATACAGCTGATTATTGCGTTATTCCAGTATATTGTAAATAACTGTTTTTATATATCAGTTCTCTCGATCTTTAAAATTTCCAGAACTTTTATACTTGAATAATAGGATTGCCTCATATTTCAATTTTCTCTGTCTTTTTCATTTGATTTAAAAGCACCCACAGTGGGGATAAGTGTTGTGATATAGGCTAATAGGGCCTGTGTTACATATGGGACATTGAGTCCCAGATGGTGTATTTTTCATTTTTTATATTTTTGGAATTGCCTTTTTTTTTTTTTTTTAATTTTCTCCCCAATTTTGAAATGTCCAATAATTATTTATTATTATTATTATTATTTTATTTAAATCCGTGGCCACCCCCTGCACGGATTTGGGAGGGACAAAGACGGACACACGCATCCTCCGAAATGTGTGCTGTAAGCCCTCCCCACCCGGGCGCTGCTCAGCCAATCGTGCGCCATCCCCTGGGAACTCCCATCCGCGGTCGGCAGTGGAATAGCCTGGATCCAAATCAGCGACCTCTAGGATATTGATTTTAAAATCTATTTCATTATGTTGAAAATCTTTCATTTTGTATATTTTTTTCTTTAATTTCAAGATTGTAGCTGCTTCCTGGTACCTTAGTGGATCAGAGCAGGACAGAAAACAAGACATTTGTATTAGCTGCACTACGATGTCTACACCTTTAAAATTCCAGGTTTGAATTAATGCACGTTAATAAGGGTTCCTTTATGTTGATTGGGGTTGACCTTATGTAGGGGATACAGGAAGTAAGAATGAGAGAGAAATGTGAGTGAGACTTGTCAGCAAGGATAAACAGCTGCACTATCCTCTATGCTTGTACAAATGCCATGTGGCTTTTCCAATAATGCCTTTTGAACCCACTTATTGTGTGTCGACAATTAATACACAATCCTTACACTAGCTTCAGTCAGACCATGTGACCTACAGTACAGCTACCAGGAGAAGGTCGCAGTGTATCTATAGTGTGGTATTTAAAATATTTGCTTAACTTAAAAATCAAGCCATGATGCAAAATCTTGGGCAGTATTTGGGACCTAAATGTGGTGCATCTCTCCAAAAATCAGAAAAAATTTGATTTCCTTGCATTATTTTATTCAACATTGCTGGTTTTGAAAACAAATATCTAACATGACCGTTCAGAAAACCTCCAAATATATCACAGTTTTTAGTTGCCCATTTTCAGTTTTAAAAGCTGTTTGCACCCACCAGCAGGGGAATAAAGTGCTTCAGCCAGTGCTGGACTTTCAAGCTCATAACCATCAACTACACATACCTGTAATATAAAAGGATTATCTTTTAGACCCAGTACACATATAATCTGTAGTTGTCTTTAAAGAAGATGCTTCGCACAGCAGTCCTAGAACTGAAAGGCATTAATGCATTACTTCGAGTGGGCTTTTTTCCCTCAGGATCAAAAAACAGTGGGTTATCAAGTACTTGCACTGATTTAAAAAAAATAAAATGAAGCATGCTTTTGTACAGAGAACTTGAACTGCCTCATAGGCATTTTTGTATTCAGACTGGATTTCAAATGAATGGAACAAGGAAGTATTGCAAAACATGTAAAATAGATAAAGTGGATATACCTTGCTGTCTCTTGAGACTTCAAAGCAGAAGAATGTATTTTTTAAAAGGAATTATTTAGTTTTTTTTTTTTTTTAACTCTTGACTTCTAAAATTAAAGAAAAACAAATAAATCAATGCATTATGAAAAAAAAAAAAAACACAACAGGATTTGTCTATTATGTGAGCCATGTCATACAGAGCTTGTTGTTACACACTGTCAACTTCATCTGCACTTAACCACAAACGGTAAATATGATCTACCAAAGTCTGCATGAGAACACCTATAACTATAATCAATAGTGGTGCATTTAGAAATTCTAAAATAATCTTCAATTCATCGACAAACATGAAGTCTTTCTAAAAGGATTTATATTTGGTATAGACTAAAGAGTTACTAGGGAATTTAGATGAGTCCCTGCAACATAGCCAGTCCCCTCTTCATTCATTAGCTGTTTGGCATGTACACTCAGAGCACAATTACAATAACATCTGCAATATACTTAGTGACAGTTTAGTCATAATTGCACCAAAGCCAGAAGCCCAATAGCTTTGACTTGTACCTCCTAATTAGTTGGAAATGCTGCCACTGGCAGTGCTGCAAGCATGCAATGTGAACACAACAAAATAACAGCACAGGCCTGCAGGACCTCAATGGAGACCAGTACCAGTACTAGACATACCACCTAGAGACCAGTACCAGCACTAGACATTAAAATGGTTGGAGTGAACAGAATGATTCCATAACCCTTACCTGCAGTGCACTTCTATTTGCTATAAATTGCTCTCTAAATGAGCCGTTTGGAAATAAATACATGTATTTAGGTTTTAAAGCAGTACATTAGGTTAAAGAAAGTTATCAGTTTGTTTGCTTTGCTTTCAGGAGGAACATAACTTCCTACATCATTTCTGCTCAGCTGTGTCTTTGGGGTCAAAGCATATTACTAGCTGAAAAGCATGTCAGTCAATAAGGGAAGCAGCAGTTTGGCCAATGAAAAATTTCACTCTCCACGTGCACGTGCAAAATGACCTAAAGCAAGGGTTGCAAACAGCAATTACTTTAACCTAGTGAAGTACCAGATACCGTGTTTTACAATACACAAAAAGTACCTATTTAAGATGAATGATTATGAAACGAGTTTGTGAGCTACAACCTCTAATACTCTGACATTATTTAACAAGTGGAATCTGTCAGCCAATCACTAATCCCAAGGCTCCCATTCACCACTGTAATGAATCGGCATCTGGGCGCATTGAGTTAAATGGAAAGGCAAGGGCTGGTCTTAACAACTCACCAGCTGCTAGGAGGTTCATTACTTTCTCCCCAGCTTAATGAAAGCTCGTCCTGGAGTGCAAACACAAGTGCACATCCATCTTGGCTCAGTAAAGGAGTTTCAACCCGTAGCTCTATCCCCCAGTGTTCAGAGCCACTTTACAGAATCTGCTGGGTTTACATGTCTCGCAACCCAGCATGCATGCAATAGCTTGTCGTAATGCAAAGAATAGAGACATGCATTTACCTGTCCAAACACAGGGGTCAGGATTCTCTCATAGAGTGCCACTGTAATCTCAGCCCTTTGAATTGACTGGAAAGTAAAGGGCTTTACCTGAACCACAAACCGTACAGTTGAGAGACAAACATCTTACTATTCAACTGAAGAGCAAGCTTTGTAGTGGAGAGGCAAGTACGGTAAGTTTCACTTAAGTACGGTAAGTTTCCCCATTGGACATTGTGCGTACCTCACAGAATGAAGTTGGCAGCCCTTATATACCTGACTATCAGTATTATCTGTAATGCAAGTCACAGACAGAACTTACTGTCCACTTCTATTCATGTATTGCAGTTTCTAACCACAGTGTGCATGAGAACATCAGTGGTCGAACAATTCTTTCCTTTCGAGACGATTTTCCTGGTAAACGAAAAAAATAAACATTTAAACGTACTCTAGTTTGACAGATGTTTTACACAGGTATTATCACTCACCTTCCTAGTAATGAATATATATATATATATATATATATATATATATATATATATATATATATATATATATATATACACACATACATATACAAAGCCACATCATGAACAAACACATTTGTTGGTGAAAAACTCTAAACTAAAAGTTGCTACGTTTCAAAAACATATCAACACGTGAAATTTTCGGTACTTGCTTAACAAGAAAGTATAATCAATCAGACTGTGGAGTCTGTATCATCTGATCTGAAACCGCCAACTACTTCCAGGCAGTATCTTCTATTCACATGAGACACGATAATTCCCCTCAGGCATTCTCTTAAATTAAATCAAATATCGTTTTTAATGTAAGGACATTTAGATGTGTAAATCTTAAATGACAGCAAAAAGCGGCAATTTAAAACTTGATTGTCATGATTCATACAGCCACAAAGAAGGGAAAGTAACTCAGTTAAAAGGTGCAATTCACCCTTTGCTATGTTTAATTTTATGAGACTCCTTTAGGCATAAGGATGTTGTGACAGCTTCTCAATACTGTTGAATAAACGTGCACCGAAATATCTGCGGATTTCTGTTATGTATTTTGGGTCTGGAAATAAGTGAGCCCAGACAAGGAGAACTGTACAAAATTAAACGTCGTTTATCCAGGTAGTTACACACAGAACACCCAACACAGAACCCCCAAAACCACCCACAACGTTCTGCAGTCATATATAATATCTCCTTCCCCCTTACAGAAACCCCCCATACATTATTTTCCAGTTTTGTTTTTTTTTTTTGGGGGGGGGGGGGGGGGGTTGTTTATTTTTTTTTGGTTGGAGGCTTACGGTTACTTTTGGGACCAGTTACCATAGAACTTGTTGTACATGACTCGGTATTTACATTTTCCCCATTTGAATAGTATTATCCCGTTTTGCCATTTGTTTCCTCCTCCCCTGTTATCTTTTACCAGTACACGTTGTTGATGAATCAGAGACCTGAGTGTAGATCTAGAATTTGCATTCTGCTACTGCATTCGTTTTTGTTGTTGAAGCTGCAGGTGTTGTAATGTGTCCAGTCTCAGCAATGAGAAGCGCGTGCAAAGCTGTCTCTTTAAAAACAGCGCTGCTGGAGTTTTCAGTGTTGTCGACTGCGGAGTCGATCTGTAGGCTAACAGAAAATTTGCAACTCGATGCTGTACCGACAAGCCGGGTTTGTTACTTTTCTCAAAAGCTCGTTTAAATGTCTGCACCAATCGTTCCGCAGCACCGTTGGAAGCTGGATGGTACGGAGCCGGTTTTTCAAAAACAATGCTAGAATTTACAGTGTGCAATTCAACATCGCAGTCAGACTCACGGTTACTGTTCTCAGAATCCGCGCTTAGTGCTGGGACTCTGGGATGTCCACTGGCCAATTTGCGATCCAGCGAGCCCCGCCAGTGGCCCATGACTTGGGATGTTCTCCAGCAGTCTCTGCTTTCTTCTTCGGTGCAGTTGAACAGCAAGCCCACTGTGCGTGTCCCGTTTTTCTGCAACATCAACACTGTGAATCCTTAAAGTAGCAGGAATCTGGAGCATGGCTCGTTCCTGAAAACGAAAACAAGGGCTCCTCTTCATCATTGGTGTCCTCTTTCCCTTGATAGCGTTTGTAGACACAGTTGGCCTTTGAGAAAACTGCTTTGCGCTTTTCTTTGTGCTTTCGTACACCGAGGCCATCTCCGTAGCAGCAGCCAGCGTTAGGTCCTTCATAGAAGCAGCATTCAACAACCTGTCTCTTAGTTTGGCACTTCGGAGTCCACAAACCAGCCGGTCTCATAGGGCTTCCTCCAAAAAGTCCCAAAACGGCAATTTACCAATAGTTTCTTAGCAGTGCAAGAAACTCAGCTACAGTTTCTCCTTCCAATTGGTTCCGTGTATGAAAACGGTATAGCTCGGCGATAAAGTTTTTTGGCATATAAAAACCCTTTAGTGCATCAAACTAGCTAGGTTTGTCTAGAAACATAAGGTTAGTGAGCACGCCATGTGTCTTTCGGCCTACCACCGTTAGAAAAACTGCCTTCTTTTTACCTTCTTCTACGATTTCATTAGCACAGAAGTAATGCTCAAGCCTATCCAGGTACACATCGAAACATTCTTCATTTTCATTGAACTGGAAATCCTCGGCTCTTCCAATGGCAGCCATCCTTTTGCTCTTTTCTTATTTTTAACTATGCTGAATCCTTTTTAGCAACATCCCATCCTTGTCACCAATTTGTTAGGTATTTTAGGTCCGGAAATAAGTGAGCCCGGACAAGGACAACTGTACAAAATCAAACGTTTTTTATTCAGGCAGTTACACACAGAACCCCAAGAACCACCCTTTTATACCCTCCTAACATGCGGCCCTACATGTGTTGAGATGCTCAGCAAACACGCGGCCTTACACATGCTGATATACACTGTGACAATGTCTCACGTGCTGTGCATGTGAACAATGCTCTGCACTTGCATATATAACAATGTATAACAATATAACAATTTCCACACCCCTTCAAATATCCTCACAGACAATCATTGCATAAACCAAACAGCCAGGATAAATTTGATCACAAACTGCATCTTGTTTGTACACAAGCTTGGTGCAACTGTTCATGTTACTAGAAGCTGCAAAAATTAGAAAAATCATCCTTTAAGGATTTATCAACATTCCATCAAATTCCTATGTGCCATCATCCTGTGCAGAGAATATACAGCATAGATCTACAATTAAAAAACATCTTATTTAAATAATAGTGCCTAAGTACAATCCTTGTGTGTAGGGTGTCATTTTGCAGTTTGAGTAGCCATGCAGAATTGTATATAATTCCATATTTGATATATTAACTTATATTATAAAGTGATTCTAGTAAACTACAAATAGGAAGAGACATTGAAGCATGACAGCCCGGCAGTGTATTGTTCTTTAAAAAGTGCACCAGAAGAAATATTTTAAAATACTGTACCAGGAAATCAACCTGGTATGCTTGAAACACTGATTTTAAGGGGTAATTATCAGCACAAGTTACAAGACCCCCAACACACCACAAACGTGCGGTTTAACCACTGTGCAAAAGAGTCTGCTCTTAAGTTTTTATCCTCATATTTCCCACCGACAGGAAGCAAAATCTACAATGGCAGTGCAACACACAACCCTGCCCATTACACACTTCCCCTTTAACCTGAGCGATCGGTTTCAGTCTACTCTCCTGGAGAATGGCAATTATCTACCAAATAAACAGAGCTCCCCAAAACCTTCGGGGTCGCTTAAAAGGGGAACAGTGATACACAATAAGCATCAAGTTAAGTAACTTTTAAAGGAGTGACAGCAACTAGGGTTCAATACATACTAAAAAGTGGTAATCACACCCAGGCACTACACACTCGTGCCCTTGCCAAAAGTCTGACACATTTATTACCAGTACCTTGAGTTTCATGCACAATGATTCAGGCTGAACATTATGATTCAGCTTAATCCGAGCCACCCAATGCAAATGAGCAACTAACAGGAAAGTCGACACAAGGAGTTTTTTTTTTTTTTCAATTGGGTGTATTTGATTTCTTCCCAGAGAAGACAATAGATTAAAACAACAATAAAGTGCACTGATGATGAAATCCTAATTATAGTTAAACCTAATTGTAGTGTATTGGAAATTGAAAGTTCAACTGCTTAATGATTAGGGAAGTAGCGAAATGGTGGACTAAGACAGGGTAGGGTCTTTGGTTTTAAAGTTGTAGGCACTACACCTTTAGGTCAGGCCTGCCAGAGACTATTTGTGAGTAGTGGTCCCAAAATATATCCCCAAAATAATGAAACTGTACCTACTCCCAAGTCATTCAACCAGCATATCCTAATTAGGATTTATCAATCCTGAAGATTTAAAAACATTTTTTCATTACAAACATGTAATCACACGTAGCAGTTTAAAATTACAATGACATTTTGCACAAAATAAATGTTTAGCAGTTTTAGAATTGTACACAAAGCAATAATTGCTAGTGTCGCTGCTAACAATACTTGGGCAATACAATACAATACAATTGCCTATTTTAAAATACCTATTTGTAAAGAGTCTGATATTGCTGGTGTACCAGGGCGGGGGCTGGGCACAAACCCTGCACACCGCAAGCAAGCATCTTAACCACTATGCAAGAGAGTCAGGCTCATCTAGTGGTTTTATAGCTTTTAACCTCATCTCATCGACAGGACAGTCACGGGACAGTTGCACTGACAAGTTTTCTAGCTATAAAATTAGATTTATCCAAAAGAGTCGGGCAGTGCTGCACAAAGTGATTATTCAGATTGAGCTTTCCACAGGAAATCAACTCATGGAGCTTATTGGGCTAATTTACCATTCAAAATGAAACAAGCTATTTCTTAACTTGTTTCACTTGCAGTGGTAAATTAGCCTGATCAACACCAAAGACTCACCTTTGGAGGGTTCTATCCGAGTAATTGAATACTCAGTTCATGCAGCTCTGGAGCTGGGCTCCTCTGCATGTTTGATTATAGAGCATCAAACACCACTGCCGGTAGCACAGTTTGATTTGTTAAGTTAACTGCTGTCTTCGGGTGTTTTATCTTCTCAACTTGCCACACAACTCAGGACCATACAGTGGACAGAAAATCACGAAAGCAGAAGCGATCTTGGACGCTGCCTTGTAGAATTTACACAAAAGTTCTGTTGTTATTGGCAGCAAAATATCAACAAGTGTAGAATTGCAGAATTGCAGCCAGTGAGTGTTGTTGGGAATAATTGCAAGTATTTCTGTGATGTAACAATGCTGGGATAGTTTGCAGTACATTTGGAAACCACTGTCTTTAAATATCTTGACAGTATTGTGATTCAGTATTGCAATTGTGATACAGTGCAAACCGTTACATGTTAACCCAATCTATTTAAAAGCAGCATTTAAAAGCATAGCCCAACATAGTTTTTAAATACTGGTATTTAAGGTTTTTATTACCTCATGATTCTAATCTTGATAGGTATTTCCTGTAAAATGTCATTGCTATAACAAAATAAAAATAGTTTTCCTTACTTGGATACATCCTCAAGTAGGAAGATATCAGTGGCGCACCACAGAAGACTATATTCTACCATTAAATTGAACAGAATTTGAGGAAAACTTAAAAAGCTGTTTTTATACTGATAACAGACGGCTTGTCAAGTTACATTTTCAAATCCTGACCAGGTCCTCTTGCAAAAACCTATCAATATTCTAGGCTTTTGTGAAGATTTTCCCCTGCAGGATTATTTTAAACGGTTATGCAAACCTAAAAGGGTAAATGCACTAGAATTACAAAAATAAATAAATATGCAAAGCGAGCTTGCAAATTATCAGCTGCCATTCCCAACAGTCAAACACAATGTAGAGCATAACTTTGCATAACTGGAGGTGGTGCAGTTTCCACCAAGTCATAAAGGGAGCAGGGTTATTGTTGTGCTTCTTCATCTGGAATATGGATCAGCTACACTTTTCATCATGTCTGGTTTCTTTTTTTAAACGAATTAATCACATCATGTAAACAATCAATAACTAATAGATCAATAACATAAATAGATTGATAGCCATAGATATAGGAGAGATAGAGATAGAGATAGAACTGTCTAGTAAATGTATGTGTTTATATTAATGAATGATGTTTAATGCATAGGTTAGAAAAATCAATTGACAATAAATTACATTTGTGAGATTAACCTTTTAATCAAGTAAAATCCCTAATAACAATACATATTTAGTAGTAGTACATTAAGAATTAGGCAAAAACAGAGTATATATTATAAAATAAATCAGACACCCAGAAGTGAGTTATTTAAACTATAATTGCAGGTGCACTGAGTGTATGAGGAGAGACTTTGTCAGTGATTTGAGCAGGGAAAATCCAAGACTCAGTCTACTGAGTGTATTTCTACTAGTACTAAATGCTTCTTCTCAGAGTCTGACTTCAATCGAATCAGTTATTCTTGGGCAGGCTGTGCTGAACTGTTGAAGTGGTTCTCTCTATCTGAGGAATTAACCTGAGTCCCTGCCTGTCATGCCTTGTGACTGGCCACAATCCACCCTTCTTTCAAGAGCTAACAGCAGAATCACATAACCACGAGGAAGTCTCTAAAGAATCTTATGAAATTCTATACATGTTCTAAAGCATTCTGCACCTATCCATAAATGACACGCCAACATTTTAGGGTTGGAGTAGACAGTATTCATCAAAGCCATACAATTATAAACCGGCATTATTATATAAGACTAGAAAAACAAACAAACAAATTCAGCTACCAAGGCAGTGTCCTAGTAATAGTTTTAGTATACTTTAAAGCTAATATGATACAGTTTTCAGTGTGAAATTACAAGTGACCAAACAACCTGTTAATAGAATCCAGGGACAGCCATGTCCAGACACACAAGGTCAAGTTCGAAAATGTCCTCAGGCTGGTCTTTAGGCTGAGGACTGGCCTGGAGGAGATGTGACTGATTGTAAAGGGACTGTGAAAGGATAGCATTGTGGCCAAGGCTGTTGATTTGGCCCCTCTTTTGTACCACATGGCTGGGGCCCGATTGACCATCAATTAATCAGTCAAGACCCAGCCACATTCAAAGCACATGGATTTGGCAGGAATGGAATTAACCCCATCTCTGTCAAACTTAAACTCAACATTTTCAAACTTTATTTGTAGAGCAAAGAAACAATACATTATTCACATGTGCAGGTCCTCATCCCTATCAGAGACAAGAGTTGCAGTACCCAAAATGGCCTGTGGTGTACTGTGGGACTCTGGGGAAAGTATTAACAGCAGTCCTATTCATCATGCTAGAAGAGAATTGAATGGGACCAGCATGCTCTGTTCTTCAGGTCTAGATGATCCTTGCATTAGTCAGCACATACAAGTTACTGATTAGCCCGAACGTACATGGAAATCTGTACTGTACTTATGATTTAGCAAAATCAACAGAACATATGGGCTAGCAGTGGAATTTATGGAAACACCTGTTAGCTAGTAAAGTAAATGTTGCGACACCAATGGCAAGGAATGATAACACGGCGATAACTGCACAGTTTTTTAAAATGTGATTTTATTAGTTGTTTGCTGTGGTTTATTGCTGGTGGTAATTGTTGTTGTTTATAAATCTTACATGTGGTACATTTGAACACAGGCACTAGTCTAAAAGAAAGCCTCCTGCATTTGACTGTTTCTCTTGGTATTTGGACACAGTGGCACAGGCTCTGTAGCTTTAGGTATGAGTAAGGTAGACAAACATGCAGTTTTGCTGGTTTGTTTTTTTAAACCGGGTAGGGTGTTAGACACCTCCCTGTGAGAATTTGTCTTAAAATGTCACCCATTATTATGAGACATCTCTATGTCCCCTGTAGGGTTTTAATAAAATGTTTACAAAGAACTCTGAGCATAAAAAGGAGACCTAGACAAAACTGTGAACTAGGCCCTCCCCGTGGGGACGTGATCAAGATTTGAACCCTGGAGCTCCTGCTTACATGACTCACCCTGCAGTGCCTCACGATGGTGCCTGTACTGGAAGAGCAATCACATAATTTCACAAAATAAAATCACAAAATAAGTTTTACTGGCATTTTCTTTTTCTAACCATACTGTTTACGTAAAAAAACAACAACAAAAAAACACACATAAAGTGATTGATGATGCGCTGGAAAGAAAACTACCTTTCTAACTCATTAAAAGGCTATTTCCACACCTCGCCTTCTTTATCTTTATTGATTTTGAGTCTTAACCTTCCTGTTCGTAATGTATAAGACCATAAACTGGTTCAGCTCTTTATAAAAAGGGGATAGGGGCACACACTTTTATTACAAGTAGTTTGAGGTGTTATCTTTAATTGAAAGTCTTATCATTTGGCATTTAACACATTTGGACTCCGAAGTATTTGTTCCCACTGAATTTTCACAGAATGACCCCATTCCCTGGGCACTGGCAGGAACAGCTCCACAGATAATGCCACACAAGATTGGATTTTTACTTAAATACAAACTTGTTTTATTTCCCATTACATGACAAAAGTGTGTAGGAGTCTTAACTTTGCCTTACTTGGTATATTATCCAATTTTTTACAGTAGGTTTTATGGCGCAAGCGATGTAGCTAATTTCCCAAATATTATTTATATAAAGTTCTCTTAAGGACTTTCATTTCGTTTGTCATTTTGTAACACTAACATGATTTTTTTTTCCTTTCAAAAAATAGGAGTGAATTAAAGAATGGAAGGGCTTTGAAAACAAGGCCCTATCTGCTTAGTCTTCAATTATTCACTATACACCATGATATTTCAGCCACAACAGACAATTTCCTTCCTAAAGTTTATTATTGAACCAAGATTAGCAGACTACTGTGATGTGTGTTCTAGGAAACTGCCTGAATCCCCTGCTTTGTGTAACCGTTGAGAATCAGTTCTAATCTGATTGTGTGCACACATCTTGGGAACACTTTCATTTTCACACTATCCTGACTAAATACATGCAGGTGACATTTTTCAAAGATAAAACAATGTATCATTCTCAAATATTTAAAACAGGAAATAATGTTTTCTCTGGCTCCAAACAGAGAATCATATTGGCTTTACAGCCAACAGGCAATGCATTGTTTCTTATTATTTCTTCATGGCAGTGTGCAGCTAAATACCAGTTTCAGTCTGAGATGTAAATACTCTAAACAGTTGTTCATTTTTATGCACCTCTATTCGTTGCCCCAACTCTGGGTCTATGTACTGCACAGCTGCTCGCCTCACATTGTTCTTTTACCCCAGCATTTAATTCACTCCTATATTTTGAAAGGAACACAACTACTGAAATGGTCTACTAAGCAATTATGTTTCTCATTTTGCCACACTAGCATATAATTTGTTATTTTAAAACAAACAGGAGTTTATTATAGAAGTACATGTCTTGTGATGGGATTACTTTGAGTTTTTTTTTTTCTAGTCCCTCAAAAGGGTCCAAACAATTCAATTTAAAACACTGAGATCAAAGGTCTCATTTATAATGGTGACAAGAAAGAGGTTTTTCGGACCTCATGAACTATATAAAGGGTTACCTTGGTTATAGAACTCCTTTTTTTTTTTTTTTAAAGGAGAAAAACGTTTTTTCAATGTTACAAAATGAGAAACAAAACACCTCAGGTTGCTTAAGGGAACTTGGGTTATATTACTTAGTGGTTTGGTTCTAGTTTTGTAAAATGAACAGAGGTTTTACAAAAAAGTTAAATTAAAGAAACGCTTTGAAAATGAGCCAATATCTGGTATATATTGTGTGTATATATATATATATATATATATATATATATATATATATATATATATATATATATATATATATATATATATATAATATTATACACACCCTATATATATATATATATAATATATAATATATATATATATATATAGATATATATAATATATATATATATATATATCATAATAATATAGTGTATCACAAACTGCCTTGCTCTATCAGAACGTGAAAGGACAAGACCTGTGAACCTCTCACCTTAGAAGAGTGGGGAACTTCCAGGAGACCTTGAAGTCCTTGTACATTCCAACACGACTTTCTGCTGAAACAATATTTCGTTCACTGGATTCATGACCTAAGTAAGGACCACGACCAAACCCCCACCCCCCCCCACAATTGGAGTAATGCAATAATGCCTTACATGACTTTTCCTGTTTGGATATCATCTACTGTTGCAAATGTGACCTGCAATACATTAGAGAAAACAAGAAAATCAATTAACACCACATTTTCTCAGCGCAGATAGGATGCCCAAAACTTCCCCTCCAGAACAAGTTTCATTAATTTTCTTACAACATGGTGACTCAATGAGAGAGCATGCTTTGTTCAGTTCTGTGTGGAGCTGGGACAAGAAAAAGAAACCGCACAACTTAACAACTTCGTCTGATCTAACTTTCTTTCCTCCCATTTCTGTTTCTTTGTCTCCTTAGTTTCTTTTCTACCACTCACACCTTTCATAACTATCTACACCTCTACCCCACTCCTGTCACACACCTTATACAGACGAATCATAGCGATGGGTGCAGTTCACTACTAGCTCTCACAGGGAGGGGCCAGCCCTTTCGGATAGATAGAATGATATCATACACATTTCTTCATCAGTATACTGAAAAAGGCACTAGACAAATCCTTTGTCTATTTGAATTAATTTCTTGGAATTTGGAGTGTTTTGAAGTTATGGATGACATGAACCCAGCAATTTTTAAAGTACTTGCTTTAAATAATTTGAGAAATCATTAGCTACATAGCTCTCAAACGCGCAGTTTTAAAATAAACACATGTTACAGCACACATGTATTTTCATTTTAAAATCTCATTTTCTATGCCTTATTCTTGAGTTACCTGCTGCCCTTGCATCATTTCACCCCAGCAGTGTCTTCAGGATCAAAGCATGTTACTGGCTGAAAGCACGCCAGTTAATAGAGGAGGCAGAGGATTGGTTATTGACGGTGGTGACAGTTTCAAAGACCCAGGAAGTACAAGACAGTCTAAAATCATGGCTGTGAACATTTTATTTAACCTAGTGTAGTACCATACACTGTATCAAGTTTTTAAATTAAAATACATGTTTGCTGTGACATGTGTTTCTTTCAAAACTACACAATTGAGACCTGTAAATTCAGATGTGCATGGTGGAGACATTTTCGAAACTATTTTGTTCACTACAATTACTTTAAAAGTTACTTCAAGAGTTCACGCCGTATAGTTTCAATGACGTGCCAATTTGATTATTGTTTTTAGGGAAACTCATGATCATTCTAAATGAGTTTTAGGGTGTGATAATGATTACATTATTCACTTTCAAAATAAAGCCCCTGTTTAATGTATAGAGAAACAGGCTACCTAGCATCTACGTTACGTGACAACCGAATCTCAGAAAAGCAAACCAAGCCTGTCATGGCAAAATGCCTAAGGCAGGAGAGCCCAGGGTGCAAACAGATATCTTACAGAAGTATCCACTCTGTGTTAGAATTTCACAGTGAAAATGACATTAGGTACAGAAACTAATGGTTTGATACTTGTATACTAGCATGAACTATAATTTCTATAATCAAGGATTTAGCCAAATAAGTCATGTTAGTTGTTATAACCGTTTCCAAAATTGAGCTGAATCTTGCGTAACTGCCAAATAAATGTTTAATGCATACATTGATATTTTAAGATTCACCCCAAAGTCTGATAAAGTGCTTTGCAAGTGCCAATCACTGTTTGAGGATTAAATAACAAAAGACTGTAAGCGCTGCTGAGCAGGAGTATAAAGGCATCCCTGTTTCCCTTCCAGACTGCCAGTGAAGTCATTGCAAACCTGGATAATTGCTTCCTGTCGCAGAAGATTTAAATGTTAAATGTTACTTAACTTGCACAACTGGAACAAAAGCACTCATGTATTGCCAGATCAGTGCTGCCAGAACAATCAGGTCAGGTCAGTTGGCAAGATCATGCCTCTGAAATGTGACCCTTCTTTGAGGTAGAGAGTGAGTGGCGGGCCTGGCAGGCTATAAAAAACTTGGGAAGGTGAACCGGTTTAGGGTTGAATTCTTTATGCAACATATCCTCATTGGGGGCTGCCAACATTTATTGGGTATAAAATGTCAACTCCTGCCGTTTGTGTTCAAGTTCTTAAGTAGACCTGGTCTTCCCAGTGATGTGCGAATTACTTCCAAGCCTTTCATTCTCCCCACAGCAACCATTTTATTGTTTTGTCACCATCTAGTTCAAGCTGTCAGTAGCTTCCTTCCACAACACTGCAGTACAGAAAATGACACCCTACCTGTTCTTAGTACTGTACCTATAACACAGGGAGCACACTTACATCAACACATAGGATAAAGGGGCTTCACTATAGTTAATCCAGCCCAATACATCTGGTGAGGCAGACAACCAATAAGAAAAATAAAGCAGAGATTGGACCAGGTGGTGACCCCGGTATTGAATTATCAGTCAATGGTAGCCAATACTAACCACGCCAGGTAAATGTAACCCTACCACCCCATGTCTGTGCTGTGCTTTCGGTCAGCCAAGAGATTCAATATGCAGGCATTCAAGGCTGAATGCCAAACAAGCCAGTGAATTAAGCATTTTGAGAGTGTCAAAGTTCTAATCATCTGTTATAAAATGGTTTTAAAATCTCAACAGTTGCTCCAACTGAATATTATCAAGGTTTAGATGTGACTGCCGTCTTAGAAACTACCATTCTGATCATTTAATGACAGAACTTATTGGATGAGAACCAAAGCTTTTTGTGGGATTGTTTGATTGTACCACAGTGAATATTTGTCATGATTGGCAGCTAGGTGTGCATTGTTCAGGATTGGCAGCTAGGTGTGTATTAATGGATTCTAAGACTGCTGCAACAGCTAGCAAGTACTGTTTTGACTAATTAATTAAGCTTTTGGCTCTGGGATAACGTCCCTACCAACATCATTTGGCTCAACATCATTCAGCTAACTTTGCCTTCAGACCTACACTAGTCTCAGTACTTTCTTCACATCAGGATCCCTCATTTAGATAGAATACATCTATATCTGTTCTCTGCCCGCTTAGGACATATGTCCATAAGAACAATAATTCATTGCACAACCTATGACTATCCCAGACAACCACTCCTCTTGTTTCATTTATTTTGTCTCTCCTTCCTTTTCTTTCATTTCGCTTGTCCTATGTGTTATCTGAGCCAGTAAACTCTCTTGTTGATTACCTTCTGATTTTTACAATGCTTTGCAAGCTCACCACAATGTGATTTATTTGGAATCAGGAAGTCCCCCAAAAGGTGAAAAAAATAAATAAAATTCCATTTGAAATTACTTACTTACTCTTTAAAGGTTTCACGTTTAATAAATTATGTAAATGTTACAACAACAACAACAGATTCCTAACAGAAAAGGTTTAATGTCAGTTAAAAAGCATGGGAAGTGTCGAGTAGGTGTGTGGTTTCTTTCCAGTATTTATCAATGTGTCCCACAGAAAATCCCATTCACAACAAGCCATGTGTTTTGCCTGACCTGGCATCCTTGTGTTTCTATATCAACAGCATAGTCAGCTCCAGCACTGAGGCTAGGAACAAACGGTTCACATGGAGTGGAATTATTGGCTGTATCAGAAAGAAACATTGTTCATGAAAACATGTGAACAAAATCAGCGTGCCTTTTCTATTGATCTTCTGGTTTTCCCATGAACCTATTATGGCATTGACTGCAATGAACTGTGCCGCTACGCTACGTCTTGAAAGCAATTTGAAATGAGACTTGTTCGCTTCCGTATTAGTGATTTGAGATCAAATTGATTTGAACTGGGACTCTGTCAGACACAGATAGAGCTTGCAGATTATTGTTTCCTCACTGCTGCTGCAATATGATTTGATGTGCATGGTTTTGATTAAAATGTGTGAGCCAATGGAATGTGAAGGACTGGAGTAAGCGCCACCCTTCATTTTCGTACAGCATTCGTTGATCACGGGAATCATAGTGTTAAAGGGTCTGAGATATACATTAAGTAAAGCTGGGCCCATAAAATTAAAATGGCATCTGTCAAAACAACAAAAAGAGAAAGTACTCATTTAACAGTGACTGGAGTAAAAATTATGTATTTATTGTTGTGGGGGGAGATAGGGGTGGGTGTCCAGCTGAACAGTTTTCAAATGTTGGCAAGTATGTAAATGTTCTTCATATATGTAAACAGAATCACTGGAAAGTGCGAGGAATTTCAACACGAATACAATGTTTACAAGGAAATTCACCTCTCAGTGTTTTTTGAAGGTTAGGATCAAAAACTCAAATAAAAAACAGAGGCTAAAGTAAACCAAACATTAAGGCTCTGTACACACTGTGCCTTTATACCAGCTTAAAAGTGCTAAATATGGTTAGCGTCTACACTATGGTTTAATACCTCAGGGGTAGTCTCGAGTCCAGTTCTAAATTAGCTTGCATCAGGTAGTGAGGTTTGTCAGCAGTGTGGACGCTGTAATACCAAACAAAATTATGAATCCTCTAATATCCCAAAATGCTTTCTGATATGTTTTGGATTGTGGACATTACAAATTCAGTACTCAGAACTGACGGCTGAAGGAGTTGAGAACGAGTGTCAATACTGCTGTACCGTGTACAATTTCTGAGGCTTGTGGTAAAATGGTGGCTCATGGAGTGACTTGATCAGATGCTGAAATCAAGGAACATTGAGCACTGATGAAATTGGTCAAGGAGAACTTCAGAGTGCAAAACGAAGCACACATTATGATAAAATGTACCTTGTGTTTTTAAGAAACAAGCGCTCATGCTAAGAAGCGCCATGTCTTCCATGGGCACAGGCTCTGTATTTGCCTGGTTGTAAACATGAAATCCAGTGCAGGGTGGTATAAAGTCCTATTAAGTCTCACAGTCAATTGCGAACTGTAACCAGACTATTTTAATAGTGTTTCTATGCATTAAGCCAGACTAAACATTAAACGGTATTTTAGAGTGGACGCTTTGAGTTGGATTAATTAAAAAGTTCTTGAGTACGGTTCTCAAGAACAGTTATGTAGTGTGGGCAGGGCATTATTTCAGGCAGCTTTTTCAGGCGACCCAGTTGATATTTTCAAACTCTTTTAAGTTAATTGTTTTGTGTGGATTTCTTTACTTTCCTGTCCTGCAGTGTGATTCACAGCAGGCAGATACAATCAGCTTCCTTGTCCACATGGTTTAATGCTAATCCTCCACATTCATATTTATATACATGAATGTTTCCTGCTAATTCTGGTCAAAGAGACTGCATAGCTGCACTGCACTGGACTAATTGCGTGGGCTATGGGAGTGTAGTGCCAGAGTCCCACTCAGTTCATTGGCAGTTAAACACTGGCCCTTTTGAATACAACTGTGCAATAATTGGGCTTTTAAGTCACAGTCACTAAAAATACACTTTTATAAAGTGGGTTTTAATGCAACTTTAAAATTGCTGCTTTTGTATTATTATACTGTTATTTATTTAAATGGTTTGACTTCCGCAGTTATATGTGCGACATGCTATATAAATGCATTGTGGTTTGTTCTTTTTTTCTGCTATGTATTGTACAGTGCTTTCCTATACTTTTGCATAAAAAACTGTATATAAATGCAATAAATAAATAAACTAGCACACAGTTTTGGGTCATTTCAATGTCAAACAACTTTCCAAGTTAACTATCTCGAGTTTTATTATTTATTTTTTATTCTGGTGATTAAGATGTTTTCTACAGTTCAGGAAATCCATATCCCCTGTGTTGTGTTTCTTACAGATGACAATAGCAGCACTGGGATAAATATTCAAATATACAAACAAACACTGGGTGAAATGCACAGTATGTGGTGGCAAAAATTGAGAAACTGTAAATTGAACCCCAAATTACCTGGCCACTGAAATGAGAGAACATCAAAGTGCATTCACCTGGACTGAAAATAAAACCTGTTGAGCTGGTCATTACCTACTTTACAGACAGCTCTTTACTGTACCAGTACCTGATGCAGAATGTTTTTAATACAGAAATAATTCAAAACATTTTAAACAAATATGTAATACTAAACAACAAGGAGCAAACAAGAGATAAATTCAGCAAGCAATCCCAAGGGGGCTCCCTGGGGCATCCAGTAAAGGCGCTCTGCGTGAGTGAGGGATGCACCCTATAGCCTGGACGTCACCAGTTTGAGTCCGGGCTATTCCACAGCCTACCATGGAAGGGAGTTCCCAAGAGGCGGTGCTCAATTGGCTGAGCGTCACCGGGGGTGGGCAGTCTAGGTAGGCCTAAGCACTTAATTGGTTCTATTAAGAAATTTAGGGTACAGTTGGAACAAAAACCAGGAGACCACTGTTCTGGTATAATAATGCCACTGTTGCAAGACTTCATCAACCAGTGAGGTGTTTTGTGATGTCATAGAGGCCACCAAGCAACAGTGCCTGACAATAGAATGAATCTCCTGATTATACATATTCAACAAAGTTCTTGTTTCAATTAAGTTTTTTTTTTTTATTATTTAGATGTATTGATAATAGTTAATAATTCCAGTTATTTTACATTGTTACATTTATACAGTAGATTGTTAAGTTTTATTTTCTTCTAGGCCTAGAATAGTAATTGTTTACTTTTTAGATTTATTTATTTTTTTTTTTTTTTCTGTTTGTTTAGTTTACTGTAGTTATATTTAAGTATTTTAAGTAAAACAAGTTTCATGACAGGTGTCATTTGAATTTGGACACAATCACAGGTAAATATGTTCATATTCAAATTCAAATATGTTATAAAAAAATTGTATTAACTATGTAACCTTTTAAAAGCTTTTAGTGAAATGTTTTACTCTTTCACTGTTTGATCGACCTTAAGTTAAAATTATAAAACAAAACTAAAGTGTTTCATTTTTCAAAAAAAAATAATCTTATTACAGTATATTGATTTGATTTGTAAACACATAATACGTTATATAGTAAATAAACTACAAAAATAATAAAGACAAATTACTGAAAATTTTGAAGAAAAAAAATTGAATCTTAAGTAAATTACTGAACAAAAAAAAAAATGCAAACTGTTGCTTGGGACTGTGTGTGTAGCTAAACATGACTCAAACAAATACATGATCTGGATAGACTAGTCAATTCTAATTATGACAGTGGGTCTTCTGGCAAAAATTATAAATAATAAATATAATTTTCTAATATCTGTGTTGTTCCAAGTTGTTGAAAAAAACATATCAAATATGCTTTTATTTGTTAAAACAAAAACTGTTTAAATCACATTTCAGCTCAGGTTATGGATCAAGTTATGTTTAATTGTCAATAATAATACCATGACCTCTGCCAACACAAACATGTGTTACAGATGGTTTGCCGTACCTTACAGCCAATAAACCCCCAGCTTTATTGCTCATGCAGGACAGTAGTCGACAGAACCGATAATAAATAGAAAATCCGTAATGTTGCTTTATCTTGTTTTTGAAAAACACTCTTTTGTTCGGGTCACCGTGGCATTTATTCTGTGCGGCAAAGTTTAGTTTTGAATTATAAAAAAAAAACACCATTTAAAACATTTATTTAGAAAATATTTTCACTGCATATTTGATTTTATAGAGTTTAGGGCAGCAATCTCAAATGATTTTTCACTTAACAATATGACATGAAGCCTAGGGAATTCTAAATTACCCTCATCACAAAATAAATGTCATGAAAGTAATGTGTTTTTTTTCCTTCTGTTATATATTACAAAGCGTAAAATACAGGTCCATGAAAGGGACTATGACGATCATGTGAAACAATTTTTAAAGGTGTGTACTGCAGTTCAGGCGAATTGACTCAAGAGGACAAACAGCTTACAATAAAATACGGGTGCAATTTAAAAACTTTTCTCAGTTCCAAACAAGGTCTAGTACTTCAACTAATGGTTTCAGTTGTGAGTCTAACCACAGTGAAGTGTTGCTTTGATTTGCTTGTATTTGCGCAAACAATTACTCCTTGTTGTATTTCAGAGTCTGAAGGAGATAAAAAAAAAAACTGCAGAAGAAACTGAGCAACCCAGATAAAGTGGATGAAGAGGCTTTTAAACAACAGTACGAGGAAGAGTACGGGGAGCCAAAGGAGAGAGAGGAGAAAAGAAAAGGAAACAACAAAGAGGAAGCAGGACAAAAGAAGGAATGGAAGTGAAGAACCCAAGGAGAGAAGTGAAAAGGAAGCAAGCACCCAAAGGGACTGATGCAAAGGAAGATAAGTAAGTAATCTGTGTGTAACAAGGAAACACAGAAATTCAGATATGGTACTCTATGAACATTCATGGAGTACCGCAGTTATAAGGATGAACGTATTATGATTATCTTCATTTTCTTATCGTTTTTCATTTTTAAGGCTTTCGACTGGTGGCTGCTCCTACTTTTCATGGTTGTGTGGAAAGAAGAGCCAGGTCGAGAAAAGAAAGTAGAGCTCACTCAGAAGTCCTACAACTTCTTTAACAAAAGTTTAACAAGAGATGTGCATAACTTTTGGTCAGTTTATTCATATCACCCATTCTTTCTCTCAACAGGCTTGGATTTGCTGCTGAAGTATCATTACTAAACATTCCTTATTCAGAAGGCTTGCATTTTTGACAGTCACATTCACACAGGTTCCATTTATTTGCCCTCCTGCACCTTGTCTCTCAATATGTGCTAAAGTCTCCTGTGACCCCAACTGTTTTGGCTTTGCATTAATAGGGTTATTTGTCATTACTTCTGTTGTAAAGTTAATATTTTTCTAGTTTCTTGCTTGCTACTTTGCTGGTTTTGGTTTGTGTGATGGTTCTCCTTTGGAGCTTTGTTTTATTCAGTGTTGGTTTCTGCTATAAGGACTTCTAAAGCAGGTTATCTGCATGGTTTTTCCATTGTGAATTAGGTGGTTATCCAGACTAGTTGTAGTGCTGATGACTATTATTGGGTTCTCTGGCAGTTGTGGTTTTCTAATAAAAACCTAATGTACACAAATGCTTTACAAAGAATCAACCTAAATTCACATGGGGTTACCATACATAAAGCCTTTTTTTCAAAATGAAATGAAAACAGTCACATTACAAGAGACCTTACCACATATTGAGCAAAATGAATAGGTCAAATGTAAGGGGCATGCCTGAAACCATCAGTAAGAAACTTCAGTCGGTTATCTAAGAAAACATCCTAGAAGAAATGTTAAATAATCAGAGATGTGAGCATCAACATAAAAAAAAGCATAATGAATGGATGATGTATAGTGTATAATGAAAGATTTGCAATATTTCTTTTAAAAAGGAATGTTGAAACTTTAGAAATAAGTCTTAAGATATCAATAAGGTCTTAACTTAATCTTTGCATCCAGTGCTCAAATTCCAGATTATCACGTTCTGCACTTGCAATATGATTTTACCATTTACATGTATTTTTAGAACCAATTCATGTTTTAATTAATTACTAAGTTCCTTCTATTATTTACATATATAGTTTTATTGAAATAAAAATGTATGATTAAAACTTGCTTGTACATGATTCTAAATAGGGAAACAGATCTTAACATAAAACAAATGTCAGTGTAATTTCTTGTAGCAGGGTGAAAGCCCTGCTGTTGCACAGGGTGTGTTGCGTGGATAAATTAGGTTGGCAGAGGGGGCTCAGTATCTCTGTCAAAACATGTATTAGTGTGGCTGGAACTGACACATTATTATAAAATAGGTGTTCACAGGTATGAAGAGGGTTACAATTGATGTGGTGATGATAGAGCTCTGTTTCGTGTTTCACATTTCATGTCAGTTTGTTTACGTTCGTGAGTTTTTGTCAAACCTTTTGATGTGTGTTTTTGTAAAGATTGTCAGTTTTATTAATTAAAACTGTGCATTAGCGCATTTAACCTTGCAGGTTTGTCTCTCCCTGCCATAACATCTGGGCTGGGATGCTACCGCGCCACACTTCTCCATGCAATGAATGGGAATTTTTTTATTATTTGCAACACAAAAATATTTGCAAACCAAACACTTAAACATAAACCAAAGTCATAGCTTCCATGTTGCACAACTTTAATAGAATATTCTAGCTATTCGGTACAGAAAAACACCACTTTAAAAGTAACAAATTGCTAAGAACAATGAAAGGCCATAACGCACTCTATGTGCCAGGGCATGTTGCTGTGCTACGATTTAATCACAGGAAAAACCGGTTTCAAAACTAATTCAAGGTACATTTTGTTGGTACTTTTCATATGGGTCAACAATGATCTTTTTTAATTAAAAAAGCTGGGTGGAATGCACCTGTGGCAATATTTGCAGTCTCCTTTAGCCACCCATCTAGATTCCTAAAGCAACTGCTGGAGCCCTGTTCCTGTTCTACATCAACAGGCACAGCACTGCTGTTTTAGATAAGTGTCTGGGCACCAAAGGAGTTAAGAATCACAAGGGGCTTTGAGAGATCTAAAGTATTGACACAATTTGGCTTTTTAGATTTAATTTTGTACTTAATGTAACTAACTCAATGTTAAATTTCACTCAAAATTAAGATATTTTGATAGTTTGGTAATAGTGCTACATTTGATGTAAAGGAAAGTCTATAACAATCTGTGGCGCTTATAAGCGGTGCAAACCAGCAACACTTATTTTTTAAATTGTATATTTAAAAAAAAAAAAAAAAAAAAAAAAAAAAAAACACGAGAACATGTACATATATTTATCGAATCAGCATCGTATTTTTTGTTTCAATTACGAATGTTTGTCCAAACACCCCACCCCACCCCCCCTACCTTCCCTTATAAGCTTTGTTAATGCATTTGACTTTTATGCAATTGTTTCATGGCATGAAAAACCCTGAGTAACCTATGATGAAGCCAACTGGTGGGTAGGTTTAAATATGATTCCTTTATTGAATGGCTGAGTTGTGTTGATACATAAATTGTACACTACATATTTGTGGCTGTACATTTCAAAAAGTTCATAACAGAGGAACCCAGGATGTAGTTTTATGCTTTGCTTCAAATTGCATTTTACAATGTACAAAGGTAAGGTAAGGTAAGCCCTCCCCCCAAAAAAAAAGTTAGACGTTAGAGGAAAAAACAATTCATGCGCTTTAAAACATTTTTTTTATTATTATTAGAATTATTTTATGTTTTTGAATTAGTCAAGATTGCGACGCACTGAGAAGGTAAAACCACATCTGCAGGCTGGAGTATTTTGATACATCTGGTTAACATGGTGTTGTCTGCTAATCTCATGGCAGTGGGATCTGTTTACTGCTGTTTGCATTCAGTAGGCTGGGTTGCTTCTTTCTGTGGGGGAAAAAAAAAATAATTATAAAGACACACACACATATACACGCACACATACATACATACAGTACCTATAGAAAGTCTACACACTTTCAAAATTTTCACATTTTCTTGCCTTATAGCCTAGAATTAAGTTTTTTTTTCTTCATTTATCTACACATCCTATCCCACAACTTCCAAGTGAAAAAAATATTCTAGAAATTTGTAGAAAATTAAAAATAAAAACTGAAATAGCTTGGTTGGATAAGTGTCCACCCCCCTTGTAATAGCAATCCTACATTAGCTCAGGTGTAACCAATCGCCTTAAAAATCACACACCAGTCAATCACAAACTGTAGTGATTCACATGATGTCAGGATAAATTCAGACATTCCTGTAGGTTCCCTCTGCTGGGTACTGCATTTCAAAGCAAAGACTCAACTATGCGCACCAAGGCACTTTCAAAAGAACTCCGGGACAAAGTTGTTGAAAGGCACACATCAGGGGATGGGTATAAAAAAAATATCAAAGGCCTTGAATATCCCTTGGAGCACAGTCAAGACGATTATTAAGAAGTGGAAGGTGTCTGGCACCACAAAGACACTGCCTAGATCAGGCCGTCCCTCCAAACTAGATGACCGAGCAAGAGGCTAATGGCAACTTTGCAAGAGCTGCAGGCTTTTATGGCCAAGACTGGTCAAAGTGTGCATATGACAACAATATCCCAAGCACTCCACAAGTTTGGCCTGTATGGCAGGGTGGCAAGAAAACCTACCTTGAATCCTGTTTGAAGTATGCAAGAAAGCACTCAGGAGATTCTGTTGCCATGTGGCAAAAAGTTTTGTGGTCTGATAAAACTAAAATGGAACTTTTTGGCCTAAATGCAGTGTTGTTTGGCCCAAACCCAACACAGCACATTACCCAAAGAACACCATCCATACTGTGAAGCATGGTGGTGGCAGCATCATTTTATGGGGATGTTTCTCATCGGAAGAGACTGGGGCACTTGTCAGGATAGAAGGGAAAATGAATGGAGCAAAGCACAAACAAGTCCTTGAGGAAAACCTGCTGCCCTCTGCAAGAAAGCTGAAACTGGAATGGAAGTTCACCTTTCAGCATGACAACGACCCAAAGCACACAGCCAAAGCTACACTGGCGAGGCTAAGGAACAAAAAGGTAAATGTCCTTGGAGTGTCCCAGTCAGAGCCCCAACCTAAATCCAATTGAAAATTTGTGGCATGACTTGAAGATTGCTAGCCATCAATGCTCCCCAAGGAACTTGACAGAGCTTGAACAGTTTTATAAAGAATGGTCAAATCTAGGTGTGCAAAGTTGTTAGAGACCTATCCCAACAGACTCACAGCTGTAATTGCTGCCAAAGGTGCTTCTACCAAGTATTAACTCAAGGGGGTGGAGACTTATCCAATTATGATCTTTCAGTTTTGTATTTTTAATATATAATTTCTCTCAATAAAACCTTTTTCCCCCTTAACAGTGTGGAGTATGGTGTGCAGATAAGTGGAAAAAAAATCCTCCTTTAATGCATGAAACTGGCACTGAAGGCACTGACACAACAAAATGTCAAAAAAGTTCAAGGGGGTGTAGACTTTCTATAGGCACTGTGTGTGTTTTATATTTATATTTATAGTTTTGCACTGCTCCACTTTTCATAGCTTTCTCCAAAATGCTATTTTCAAAAGCCTTTATCTGAGCAATCACTCCACTGCTGCCTTTGCATCGCAGTGCACCTGTTGCAGAAGTACAATCTGAAAACTGAAAAGAAGAGCAAGAGTGTCCATGTAACCACTATTTTACACTTACTTTATGGTGGTGTAAAATGAGGAACAAGCTATAAAACAGGATTATCAAGGTAAATCAGTTTGGACTGTCCGCAATGGCTTTCTATTCAATAGATATATCACAGACTGCACTAGGTGCAATCATTTAATTTCAGTTGAATTGTTAGAGGGAAGCTCAGATATTTTGTTAAAACACAGAAACATGACTCATATGAGCTCTGCAAATTATTGAAGTTTTTTTCATTTCAATTATTGGACAAGCCTTTTTCATTTGAAATTGCAGACGCTACCATCAGCCAGAGAGCCCTCAGGTACAGATGTTCAAAATACTGAATGTTCAGTATTTCAGGATCCTAAATATTGGTATCGTATTTTGTATATTTTTGTCATCTCATGTAAGCAAATAATGTGTTTAACAGCAAAATTTTGTTTTCTCTTATTACGGGTACTTTTTAAAATAATTTAAAAAAGACTGCATTTGGCTAACCATACATGTTACCTTAACCCTTTGCGTTCCTGTGCGGGACCAGGTCCAAAATGACAATTTTCCCTGTCCAATATCAAAAAGACATAGAGCACAGGTCTCTAGCTTTTTCTCCAGAAAAAGATGAGAAAACCTTTCAATGGTTGAGTGAGACCAATAGGCGCCAAAAAAAAAAAAGCCCCTACACCAAAGAAATAACAGACACAAACAAAGAAGATAGCTGCTTCCGCATCTAGTGCTCACAGAATATCACAGACATTTGCAGAGCTTTTTGAGATGTTATAGCAATAAAATAACGCCTTGGATCGCATTATTGAGGAGTTTGGTGAACACGAATGATCATGAGGGGATTTATCAGTATGCACAACTATGAAGAGGTATGTGAAAAATACAGCAAACAAGGGGTGGGGCTTGGCTGGAGATGCTGAGTGTCCTTTTGCTATGCAGTGCCTTTTAAACCTGTTTTACTCTGAAAAAAAAAAAAATTAAAACAGTGCGTGTATAATAAACAGCACGTGTGAAAATAAATTGGAACTGACATGCCTGACAAGCGCTGAATAAATGGACCACCAAGAGTTAACATACTATGTGTGGCATAGCAAAGAGAATTTAAAGGGATGTGTCCTTCATTACTATAGGAATGAATACATGAATATTTAATTGTGTGCTCCAGAACAAGATCAGGCAGGAATAAAGTGAAAATAGTCTATTTTTACATGAGCAAGTGAGGAGCATATTGGCGTAAAAAAAAAAAAAATGGAACAGAGCAAAATCTTTGAAAATCGATCAGTAATTCCTAGTCAACCAGTATATTTGGGAAAAAAGTGGCACAGTCTAAGAGGTAATGCGAAGGAGCTTAAAGATTAAAAAAAAAGAAAACAAGTGTATTCTCCCTTACCTAGAAATGTATGAATGGACACATGAATTATGCCTAAAACAGAGGAAGAAAAAAATATATGTATATATATTTTTTTGGACATCACTGGACATTCAACCAAAAATCTCAACACAAAAGAAGCTACCAACCATAATTCCACAATACAAAAAAATCCAGGTAAACTAGTTCAAGAAAAAAAAAAAGTGTAACTGTCTTAATACATCATCTTTATCGTATACATTTGAAGTCCTCTGTTATAGGTTTGATTCTTTGTGGGAATGACTCCCTAAATATTTGGTACATACAAAGCATGCGCATATATATAGATAAGGGATGGGACGAATACAGCGGTTCTGAATAATTGTCCTTTAAGGTCTCACTGAACTGTAGGTTACATTTTTTAAATCACATAATTAGGTTGTACTGCGCGTGTATAATTTCCAAAGTGCTTTCAATTAAAAACAAAATGTCACCTTTTAATCTGTAGACAGGTTAGTTTCGTGTGGCCGATGCAGATCTACATTAGAAACACACAACCATAACAACAGTGTGTAACGTCATCAAGTAAGGTTGAAAAAAAAAAAAAAAACACAACGAACTGACACTTAATTTGAACAGGTGACACCCTTCAATTGTCATCAGGTTAGTCTGAGTGCTTTTGATTCAAACGGAACTGTCGGCTTTTAACTGGCCAATTATCATCATTTGCCTCATCTCGGTTTAAAACTTTTAAACCTCAACATCAATAGATCGAAGAATTGTAACAACAGGAACTTTTAAAACCTGAAGACGTTACACACTATTGTTATGCTTATGTGTTTATATTGTGCATCTGTAATCGGCCATGCGAAACTCACCTGTCTACAGATTAGGCATTATATATATATATATATATATATATATATATATATATATATATATATATATATATATATATATATATATATTATATATATATATATATATATATATATATATATATATAATCTACCTACCTGAGGGTTCTCCCCAGGAATTCTGTAAGCCGGGCGCACTTAATGGAAAAATAAACTTGCCTTACCTTAAATAACACGACAAAGAATTTGAATAATGTGTTGTCTTTCACTGACTATGTCTGGTTGCACTTTATGTTCTACATTTTTTTTCATGACTTTTTTATTATGGTAAATGACCGTGCTTATGGACACTACGATTTGACTGAAAAGATAACATAGGGTAACTGGAGTTCAAAAAAAATAAGGTAAACTTTGCACTTCCTTTTAGGCTTAGTTATTGAGCTTACTGCTTCATTTAAATCGTTTTCTTTATGTTACGTTTTCTTAAAAGGCATACAGCCTCTATAAATGAACCCCCAATATCTCTCACAAGCACCTGGGTACATATTGCTACAATATCACAACAAAAGGAATACACTTTTTTTTTGGTGCATGAGTATCGCTATTGTGTACTATATATCACCTTATTGTACAATAACACGACAAAATATGGACAAAGATAATACCCCAAAATAATCTTAATATTTTTAAATAAAGTAGCCAGCGCAAATATAGTGTTAGGTGGTGGATTGCGCCAATCGCTGCCTTATTTTGACCCCCTGCATTCATTCTCACTATTTGTGCTTTAAAAGTAATTGGTTATTTTTTTAGCAGTCATTTTTAATGTTTTAGCCTCTCCAAGTGCTGAACACAGAAAACCTGCCTCTTCAACTCTGATTGGTTAAATGTTGTGTCAAATCAGCTGTCATGTGTTTCCAAGATTTTTTTTTCACCCAGCAACACACAACTGACCTAGTCCGCTTATTGTTAAAGGCACAGTAGCATCTGCAAGACGGACGGATCAGGTTTTTTCAGCCAGGTGGTGACAGCCTGGCTGAAAAGGCCTGGGGAGAACCCCCTCGCCCATATATATTTGCCATCGTGTATGTGTATGTATATATATGTGTGTGTGTGTATATAATATGAGAGCCATCGTTTCGGTATGTTTAGCATACCTTTGTCAAGAGAAAGTGTGTTTGAAAGAAACATTGGAGGTATTTATGCTTTTGTCATTCACTATATAGCTAACGATGTAACGATCTACTGTTCCTTTATGTAAACCTTCAGGCATCATGGTATGCGATTTATTTATCGATGTATTTCGTCTATACTGTACATCATCTAACTTTAATTTTTCTAAAACCACAAACTTTGTCATCCATGGTGTGTCTGTTGCATGTAAAGTAAACTATTGGTTCATTTATTTTTGTATTTATTTTATTTTATTTGATAGATGGTTCTGTATTCTTTTACAGAATGATGTACCTGTCTCTCCTACATATTTTTTTATTAAATGTTATGCAAAATATACCATACAAGGTTGCTATGCTTGCATGACAGATTTTTTTAAGACTGAATATTTATTTTCTTCATTTGCAATTTCACATTTATCTCTACCAATATATTCACTTTTATCTTTACCAATATATCTTTGCTTGTGAATTACAGGTTTCAATGTCCATTAATGTATCTATGGTGCCTTTATGCTTACTGTGGACTAAAATTTGCATCCCTTCTAAAAGCTACGATTGGTGCTTTTGCAAATATTTCTCATTTTTTCTGAAGTATACATAAATGCTTCCAAACAATTTAAATGTTGGTTAATTGTGAATATGTAATTATTAACCCTCTCTTCCCTTTTCTTATAATCAAGTAGTTAATTCCTATTTTCTTGGTCAACCTTTTCCAATTCTCTCAATAATTAGTTCTTTATATCCTTTTTTTATTTTTAATTCCTTTCTGTTTTTTCATCAGAACAGATTATTTTTATCCTTATACCATCCTTTAGGAATTGCTATTTTATTAAGGATGTGCAGACGATATATGTAAGGTACAGATGCACATCAGTAGGTTAAAAGTAAAAAATCTGTTTTAAAATTAGAGAGAGCGAGACAGAGAGAGAGAGATACTAATTTATAGGGTGATTAGAAAGTACGTTTATCAGATCAATGCACCATATCACTGATGTGGTAAACTTACTTTCTAATCCTCCTGTATATAAAAACGGTGTCGGTTAACAGATCTAAATAACCAATAGATATTCTACCATAACTTGAGCCCACATATCAAAGTTAACCATGTCAATTATAAGAAATGGCATCATGGTTATCTACCTCCATGAGGTTCAGCAGTATTTATATTAAGTCATTCTTCCAAGGTATTAATTTAAATAAATAAAACATGTAATAAATACATGAGCTTCTTTAACAACCCTCAATCTACCAGACCATAAATTAACTAACTGAAAAAGTGGCAATTGCAGTATTACATTTGAGGAACAAACCTCACTATTAAATAAGACGGGGTGATAGTCCAAATGGAAGCTAACATGAAATGCATTAGGGAAAGCCTGGTGTTACATTCAACATTTAATCCAACTGAAAGCTGACCTTAGGATCATACTCTTCATCTTCATCTTCCTATTTAAGAAAAAAAAAAAAAATCAGACAAATGAGCAGGTAATAAACTGCATGTGCAAAAACAGTAAATGGTAGATACTAATTCACAAACACCTGTAGTAGAGACAAAATGCATACTTGAAGTAAATGCGTTCATAGATTATAAGCAGAACTGCATAAAAACCAACACATGCATTGTATTATTAAAATAAACAAACAGACACTCCCTAATTTCATGCACTATGTGTTTAAATTGGAGAGAATGCAATTATGCCTCCTCCCAAACCTATACTGGAACACAATGGGAGTCTTTGCATCAATATCTATTTCTCTAGATATTACACAATATATTGATTTGGGCCATATTTGAATAATTGAGCATTAACCAGCCATCAAGAGGCACGCCTTGAGCAAACCACGGTAAATATTTAGGTTATTAAAAAGCACTTGATTTGATTGTGTGGTCTTAAAGTCTTAAATATGTACTACATATTCACTTCAGTTTTTTTTCACAAAACACAGTGGTGTACAAGGCTCAATGCATAAACAGAATACTGAGACTGTGATGCTAATGCAGTACAAGTTAATCTAGCAGTCCAATGTAGTTTTGTGCATTTTTTACTGTTACATCTTTATATAGTATAATGAAAGAAATACCAACAAAGAAGCACTCTTGCAGGTTTAAATCCTTAATAACCAGATGTCCTGTTTTTACATATTTAAAATTGCAAATGCAGACCTGTAAGATGCCATATAAATTGAGGCCTGGTAAAACAACCTACCTCTTCCTCGCCTTCTTCGCCCTCCTCCTCTTCAAACTAAAAAAAAAAATGGTGAAAAAAAAGAAAAAAACACTCATACATTACAAAAGTAAAAGACCCCACACTCATTTATTAAGTAATGTGTTATTGTTAAATACAGGAAAACCTACATTATCGTCATCATCTTCTATGGCTTCTCCAGTGAAATACAGCACTGCCCGAGGAACTATCCGTTCACGGAAAAAGTGTCCAACTTCAAAATCTTCTGCTAAACTGAATTCAGAATCTTCATCCTGGAAAACACATTATGATCCTGATAGAATTTGTGTTCTCATATTATACAGCATAATAAAAACACTAGACTGGTATATCAAATGTATCCTTTTTGGAAGTATTTTAACATTTTTTGCTATTAATTTGTTAAAACTAGAATAAAAAAATCTGGTACTCACCAATGCCTCTCCATCTCCAGAAACTGAAAATAAGAAAATTTATATTAAAAGAAATTATTAATATTCTATTGCATGGTAAATATTGTGTTGGGTAAATTGCTATCAATAGGATAAGATTATTTATGCTTTCATTAAAACTCATCATACAGCAGTTCTGTAAACTTGTTTAGGTTTATTGCTCATTTGCTGAAAACAATAGTACTGATAATCAAAGTTAAAACAATTCCGTTGAGTGGCATAGCAATCATTATAGAAATGACAATCCAACACCCTCTTGGCTCCAGTGCAAAATAGTTTATATAAATGTTACTTAAACAATCCTGAGTCTAATGCACATAGAACAATTTCCCAGAGCTATTATCAGGATCTATTGCATTCCTTTTGTTTATTAAAAAAATAATACATTTGACAGCCTTAACTGCAGTTAATTACATAGAAGCATGAGTTTGAAAGACATCAAAAAGACCAACACAAACTGTTCTACATTACATACAAGTAGTAAGTGCAAGGTCTCTCGCCTCCTCCCTAATGTGCACCTAGACTGTAGGCATTCAAAATTCTGAAATGGTATACTATGTTCATTCTCAAAACAAGTCAAACATGATCTGTTTTTCTGTTATGTGAATTTGTGGCTTCAGATGTATGACAATTAGTTATTTGATTGAGAGTCTTTAAAAAGTTTGAGAGAAAATAAAAACATTGCACATTTATATTCTAACACGATCACAGCATGGTCATTTGTGTAGAAGTGTTTTTCTTGTACAGGTAAGATGATAAAATGCAAGACCAATGTGAAGCTATACATTTCATTTTCTAAACTATAGTCGATATTAAACTACTACAGCTAGATTAAACCAACTAGCTGTTATGAAAAAAAAAGCGTCAACACACTTCCAACTGCTAAAATCTACAGGACCTTTAATAATAGTCCTTCACTAAAAGAAAGCACACTTTTGTAGAAGATTCCCACAGAAGTGACTTACTATTTAAAAGTAGGAAAAAATGGAAGGGTCAAAACAAGAAAATTCTTTGTTCCCAAGACTGCATACTCAGACTCCTTGTTACATAAGGAAGTGATTATCAAGGAGGTAAAGGAATGTTGGCACCAATAATGACTCACCTGACTTCAAGTACAATAGGGAGTACCTGTTTAATTACTCAAGGAATTTAAAGCTACCTTTTTCAGTAAGCGTTCAAATCCTTAAACTTTTTCTGTACCATCATAACTGGTAAGTTGTGCGATGATAGACTGATAGTTAAGGTGTGCTTATCTCCAGGGTTGGTTAATGTTTAGGTTAATTTGAGGTTTTAATTAATTACCTAGTTAACTAAATTAATTACTAATGAGTTAATTTAACTTATTTACTTACAATTTAATGCATTAACATGATCGCCAGTATTCAGTTGTCACTGCAAAATGTATTGACTGCTCACTGAATACAGCACGTTATCACAGCAACTGCAGTCTCTCGCTCTGCTGCACACACAGCCTGCACCAGTGCCTGCACGCTCCAAAAAGGCAGTTTGCAAAGTGACGTTGTCGATTCAAATGTTGTAAAGAAAAAGACAATTGAAAGAGGTTGATACCTGCGATCATAAAGCAGTTCTACAATGTTGATTGTGCTGCGGTAGACGAATGCGAATTAAAAGGCGAATGCAAGCTTTGCAAAAATGGCAGATAAATTAATAAAAAAAAGAAATGTCTTAATTGTTATCTTAATTGTGGTAGTGTTCATTTCATTTTAATAAGAAAGAAAAATGAATTGTTAATTTAATTGATAATGATGACTATTTAAATTTAATGTATTAACTGTGCACATTAATTTGCCTAACCCTGCTTCCCTCCCTGGCAATTTATCAAATCCCTTCCATTAAATAGGACATTACATTCCTGGTGGTGTTACAAGAACCTTTTAATCTTGAGCATGGTTATTACGAGTTACCTTAGATAACAAAACAACTATGAATGTATGCTCCTGCTGCACTCTATCAAAATTCAAATATCCTGAATACCAGACCAGTCCTATCAAACTGTTATTCACGCTATTCTGGATGTCACACAATAATACAACAATAAAGATTTGGTAACAAGTTCAGGCTTTTGTTTCCATCTACCCCCAATACATTTTTTATTGTATTGTAGCGTGATGCTGTACACCACAATCAACATCCAACAAAAGAAAAGCATATCACATAGCTTTTAAATACCTATCTAAGGTCATCTGGTACATGAATGACTGTAGCATACACATATCAGTAAAACATTAACCAAGGTCAAAAACATAGTATTATATATGTTTAAATATTGACCATGCTAAAGTCAAGAAAATTCAAATGTAGAGGTTCAAATGTGACAGATGCTAATGCGAGGACTCTCATAAGACACCTGTTACCTGAAGCAAAAATGATAATACATACGGAATACAGTTAGTGTGTTTACACACTTAAAACTCAGAGCTGGCTTAGTGTTGATTAGATAAAAATATTCTTATTTGAGTCACCTGTTTACACTTGAGCAGCGCTCTAAGCTGGTTCCGAGTCTGTACACACGCATAGCCGCTGACCTAAAGTGCGTGACCTCAGACCTCACATATCTCCAGGGCGACCTCCCGATACACAGGAGGTAAAGTTAAGACATTGTGATTTCCGGAATTAGCAAACCATAAAATTTTTTAAAATTTTATTTAGATGGGCCAAATTTTTACCCTCGATTTTCTCCCGTAATTTGAATGTCCAATCCATTTTTTCCCCCCCTCACCATAGAAATTCCCCACACATCTCAGGAGAATTGAAGGTTCAATAAGCATCCTCCGATCAGCTTCCTCTTTCACCCAGAAACTCGAGAGCAGTTGTCCTTGAGCTACCATTTTCTGCAGGACAAAGGCCAGCCCCCTGCAAGTGTCTGCCAGAGATCACTAGACGTCTGACGAGCAGGGTCCGCTGTAGCGCAATGAGGAGAAACAGTCCCTGCCAGTTTTGCCTCCCTAACCCACAACAGTGCCAGAGCCAAGGCAACGCTCCTTTCGGAATCCCCAGCGAAGACCAGTCACTTCGCATAGCCAGGATGCAAACCTGCGCTCCCATGACTGCACGACTCACCCTGCACACCACACAGCTGTGCTATTCACCAGGTGAACCACTTGGGGAACCCCTACTTTTCTTTCCAATTAGCTAAAACTTGCGGGCCTAGAAAAAGCATGTACCATGCAGGAGTATGCATTTCTATCTGTATAAACCTGAACAAAAGTTACCTGTACATGTTACTGAAGTACAAATATTGATCCAACATTCCTCCACTTGTCTATTCCCATTTATATTAAACAAATATATAAAAACAAACCTTTTCTAGTTACTAGCATTTGTAATATTCACCTTAAACCTAAAATAAACATACCCATTATATGGTTATTTATTTATTGGATCTAGGTAAAACGTACTTTGTTAAAATGCATCTTGTTTTGGAATACTTTTTTTTAATACCGTTGCAAATACTGAATTAAAAAACACATCACAGTGAGTAGTTCTACAGTGAAAGTGTGTGTGTTGGATATGATAATATAATAGTATCGGATGTGAAACACCATTCAGGAAATGGCAAAAAAATTTTTAATTGCTTTATTAGGTTTCCGAGCTGGCTTTGGAAGCCTATATTGTAAATTGTTTTTATTTATTTATTATTGTTGTTGTTGTTTTTCTTCCCAAAACTTTAAACTACTCCTGTTCGCACGCAGTGTAACCAATCACCATGAAACTTGGCAGGTACAGTTCAAATGCAAACAAAATTGAGCCCCTGCGTCAATCTTCTTGGGAACCGGAGAACCGATTGAACTGAAACTTTGCATGCGTCATCAGCAACCAAACCCGCTTGAACTTTGTGAAGCAGAAGTTGCTGCAATACATTTTACTATCAAAATGGCTGCCACCAAATTCACCAAAACAAACTGCTTCTGTTTGCAAACCGTTTAACCAACTAACTCGTAGGCATCATCCTGGGAACAATGGAATTCAAATATGGCAAAATGTTGTTCTTTTATAAAACAAGACAGCCGCCAGAGCTACATTTTCTGCTTAAATTTAAAACCGCTTCAGTTGAAAAATTGTTTATCTGATTAACTTCAAAGTTGACAAGCATCATCCCTGTGCCAATACAATTGACTTTTTCAAAAATGGTGTTTGTGTGTAAACCAATATGGCCACCTGATGCATTTCTTTAAAAACCTTTCCAAGTCTTCAGTCAAATGAAAACTAGCTTAACTCCTTACAGTGCAGATAGGCTAATGGTTACTATGGAACACATATAGGAAACCTCATGTGCTCTATCCAAAAATGACCTTGCCTGCAACCTTTGACCTCTTAAGTTAAAATGTAAAACTAGTTTATAACTCCTTACAGAGTGTATATAGGTTAATGGTTACTATAGCACACAGTTAGGAACCCATATATGCTCTATCCAAAAATCACCTTACCTGTGCTATTGACTTCTCTAAGGTCAAATGTAAAACTTATAACTCACTTGTGCTGCAATGCCACAGATTGCCAAAACTACCCACTGGGTGGGGGGGAGCATTGCTCACAGCACGTGAATGACTCAACACTGGTGCTAATATCTGTACATAACCTTATATGTACAAATGTGGTTTTCCTGTATATGTCATAAACTCTGTAAGATACAGCTTCTGTAAACTTACCAGAGTCTTCAGAAAGCAACTTACAGGCAATGCTGCAGCCACATTCGGCAATAAAGGGTTACTATTTGAGCATTAGTAAAGTATACTTTTGAACCTGTACAAAACACTTTAAATGTAACTATAGGTTATTAATGTCCAGAGTATTACAAAAGAACATTCTGTGAAATTAATATACCGTATCATTTAGATCAGTCTAAACGCAAAGTACAACTGATTTCAAATGTATCCACATGTAACTTAGTATTGTAAAAAAATTCCCTACCTACCTTATGATTATTTTTTTGTTTATCTGCAACAGACTTTAAGACTGCCCTAATGTACCAACATTGGACCAAGCTGGGCTACAGACAAGCCATCAACCCACTGCCCATTTGAAAATGATTTTGCATTGGAATGGAACCCGCTGCTAGGAAAGGTAACTTGCAACAGGTTACGAACAATGCAGGTAAAGAAAAACAAAAGGCAATTAAAAAATTCAGAATTTAAACCTCATGTAGTAATTTGGAGTTGCATAAAAAGTGAATTATCAATTGAAGTGTACTGGTGCTGCCACCTACTGCTCTTGTGACTATAGTCCTAAAACAAAACGCACCCGGAGTACGCACAGTACACACTTTCATTCATGGGTCGCTCTCACTCACATGAAATAATTTGTTTTGCAAATGGCCTCACCAACATGTATTCTATAAAAAGATACATGTCCCTTTTTGCAAGAGTCAGTCTGAATGGGCAAGACAGCCGATTTGACAAACCAGGGATGGAAGCAAGACTCCTAATCTATTGCAGTTTCACCCATTCCAGGCTGTACTATGAGTTTGATTAGCCACAGTGTATAGGTAACTAGCTTAGGCGAGTCTAATTAAACTCGTAGTAAAATCAGGAAAGGATCAAACTGCTTTGCAATGGCAGTATTATAGTAAAACAATAAGAGAAATGAAATAGACTCCAAAAATTTAACTGATAATCAACTTCCTTTGATATTTACTTATTTCATTTTTTAAAAAATCAAATCACAATCTCTTCTATCACAACGGCTGTTCCTGTAAAGCACTGGGCTGAAGTACCAAATTCAGCCATATCTGAAACTGGGGTGGAGATCGGTTGCGCTGGATTTTAACACAGTTTCCCCCACCCCCCTAAAAAAAATAGGTTGATATTTTTAGGAATATAAAAAAAAAAAGTAACTATATTGCATTAATTGCAGACACCCATGTATTATTATACAGTGAGCAGTTTTGTTCAGGTTCACCGACATGACAGCCTCCCTGATCATCTGGGAGAATCTGGAGAAGTTAAACTAACATTGAGAAGAGACGCAGGGAGCGTGTTTGTAGGACTAAAAAATATCGGTGCAGAGCTTGACTATTGTACTAAAGAAACTGATTTCAAGCAAAACTGTTTGAGTAGTTTTCATATGTAAACAATAACTCACAACAGGGTGTGCAATAAGACATCTCTTATTGCACTTCTGGGTGGTTAAAATATGTCTTGCCACAAGTATTTGTTTTCAGATGAAAACTACTCAGTTTTGTGAGTAAACTGACTGTATAGCTCCACCTTGTGGTAAAATGACAGTTTGTCACATATTCGTGAAGCAGTGTTTTCTCCATTGTTAGGGTATTCTTTTTTTATTACTTGGGAGAGTAGTCATAGTTGATATGCATGTTTGTGAAAAGAGGTCTTCTTGTGGTTGATAGTTCAGCTATCAGCATCAGAGTTTACCACCATATTACAGCCTTACTTGCTCAAACATAACAAAGGACAAATTCAACTACATTTTATAGGACAAAGTGTAATGAGATCTTGGATTAAAAAGCCCAGTTAATCCACTCACTACATGAAGCTATGCAAATCACTTGATTCAACTCAGCTCTAAAGACAGCCAAGTCTGAAATGCCACATATAAAAGCAATAGTAAGAACACAAAGCACAAGTTTGGTAACAGAATAATATTATTAAAAAAATGTTTATATATATATATATATATATATATATATATATATATATATATATATATATAAACACACACACACACTACTTACCTTTGACAGGGTTGAAGAAGTTGAAGAATGAGTCACTGGGTACTTGTTTCGTGATTGTCCTCACTGTGCCACGGCCCTTGTGCTTCTGCTTCTTTTTGATTGTTTTTACAGTCACATTTTTGCCTTTCTTCCAGTCAATTAAACATCTGGTTTAAAGGATTCAGCAATTAGCTTCTTTAAAAGTATCATTAAGTCACAAACCCAGGCAGTTACAAGTGCATAGTGTTTTGGTCTCCAACATCCGGAAACCGACACATGAACACAATATGGCAGCCACCAGTGAAGGATATGCTTACATTTTCCCCCTCCCAGGTATTTGCCAATAGTAATATTTAATATCACCTGATGGATACTATGTCAGCTTCTTTCAAAACACATATTTAGTAGTCAATACTATAACAAAGCAGTATCCTATAATTATTTAATTTTGCACTACAATGGAAAGCACCGATAGGAGGGGCAACTTGCAACAGGTTACGAACAGTGCTGCCATAGAGAAAATTCATAAGGAATCCTAAAAGAAAACACACAGCCAAATGGCCACTCACCCTTCACAGTCGACAATTTCAGGTCCTTCAAAAGAGAAAGGGTCTGCCTGGTCTGGTTCTGACTTCATCTTGTAGACTTTTGTTAGGATAGCATTGTTGAAGTAGTCATTGGGCTCAAAGAGGAACTCTAACGTGAAACTCTGTTAGACAATAAGCAAGAACAATATCTTTTGTTTATCTTCATTAATATTGCAAAGCTTAACAAGAACAGTTTCAGTTCTGGTTCATTTCTAATGAATGTGTTATTGTGTTCCCAAAAATAGAACAGAAAGACTCCAGAGAAAAAGCAGTTTCCTGTTTCAGTGGGGTTAATTTAGCACTGGAATGGAACCCAATGCCAGAAAGCAGACTGATCACAGGTTACGAACAGTGCAAAGTAAACATCTTACACTAAAAATGACGGTTACAACCACTGCAAACAGCAGCAAAAGCCAACTTAAATAAAGCTCCTCAACATAATTTTAACTGGTACAGGAAATACTAACCAATGGTTGTCCAGGATCAGAAAACTTAACTTTGATGTCCTGCAAGTGATTCAGGATTGGCTCGTCATGCTCCTAGGATTAAGAAGGGAAAATGTAAAAGTAAATTAAGCCAGAGTATATCATCCTAAAACAAATATTTTACCGGCATGCAAGAACTGATTTTTGCATTATTTCCAAAATCTTCTGCATTCTGAATGGGCCAGTTTTTACAATGTTCACATTGGCATAATGTAGTAGCAACAATCTAATTCTTGCAAATTGCTTGACACATACACAAATGCTTTGCTTAAAGTATATCCTTGTAAAATAAGCTAAACAGCTTTGAACGCGCAACTGACATGGGAGCACACATGTCGGGAGCAGTTTCGTGCCAGCTTGTATGTTGCACAACACCACCGAGATAACAGCTGGAGAAGACGCCACTAAAACTTTAATACTGAAATATACAGGTTTCCTAAACATCATGTGATAGCGCTTTATAAATGGAGCAGTGTTTAATGAGACATTATGAGAATTTCTGCAACCAATACCACAGAATAAACAAATGTATTTTGTGCCATGTTTTATTTTTGCTAATAATCATAATAAATAATAATAAAATAAATAATAAATCATCTTTATTCATTTAAGACCAAAGCAATAGTTTACTCTTCACATTTACTGTCAAACTGAATGCATTTAGTTCCAACGATGATCTATACAGCACTTGAATGTAATAGTACAGCTTTAAAAAGGCTGCCAGTTTGCCAAATAGGTAAAAAGACAACATAATTTCATCACTTTTCTCTGCAAAAGGCAATACCTTTGTTATAAAATCATTTACAATCCAGACCAAATTCAAAATTAAGTCTGGGATATGCTGTGCTTAAGTAAATATTTTGACTGGATACAGATATAAGGGTTAAAAGAAGCATCATTTAATTTGTTGTAAACAGAAAAGAAAACACGTTATCAAGTGTTGGTTCTTACATGTACCAAGTCGCTTAGCATATCTACGTTCCGGAATATCGTGATCCAGAACCCTGGGATTCCTTTAAGTGCTTCCTCTGGTACTGCATCTTCTTTATTTTCATCTACTGTTGCTTTCTTTTTCATATCTTCCTGGAATAGAAAGAGCAGAATGCTGAGATAAATGTTTTTTTTTTTTAAGCACTTATTCAAAAGTTGCTCACCTCCAGTATTGGTCATAAACTGTGTGTTCAACTAATAATTGCGGGTAGGAGGCCCTAACAGTGCACACAAAAACGTATTATGTACTAAACCACTGTAACTCAACGTCCCATATATCAAACTTTTAAAATAATACAATTCAGCACAACTTTGACACATTGCAGAACTTTAGCAATCTTTAAACTTAAATTCAGTAAAACATTTCTATACTTTGATGCTTGCTGTTAAGACAACAATAACGTGCAACTGAAGTTCTTAGCTGCTCAATACCAGACATGATCTCCAGCCCTTACTGGCGAAATAGAATTAAAATCAAAAAGGAGGCCACTGTTTAAATTTGCTTAACTGCAACAATTTAAATCCCGGCATGCCAACGTGTAAATAAAATAAAAATGTTGTCGCGGACAGATGAGATCCTGGTAAAACTTCTGGTCTTCACAAAAACAGCGCTGTTTAAAACTGTTCCCTTACCTTATCAACACCTGAACTTAAGTATTTTTTTCTGTTTGTCTCTATCACACAGCAAGAGGACTTAAGTAGGCAGAGCGAAAACAGATAAACTTGGGTAGTTTTATGACGTTTAAAATCTAGAAACAGCGTTTGTTCAAATATAGACAAAAGAACAAAAAAACTGAAAACTATGCAGTGTTCATAAAACAAACACATTCCAGTTAATTGTAGAACTGAAGGTATACACTAAATGTCTCCTCTATCACAGTCAATAACAGTCGTTCTTTTCATTTCTCTCTACTATGTTAAGCGGAGTAGCTGCAGACAGTGGTTTCTGTTACTAAAGAGAATTTCAAATCTGCAGCAGAGTAGAACACATAACGAAACAAAGGAAAATCATAAACAAAAACAGAATCACAGTTTCCTTAATACAATCACAAAATCGGGATTTACCATATGGGATTCCCGGGATACAACCACTAAATACACCACACGTAATTCATCACGCGAGTACAGGTTGATTAGACCGTACGGTTGATCAAAGATCAGATAACTGACTCTCTACTACACACACATACATAAGCATTAGGACCCTGGGGTTGGTGAATGACACTCCATCTCGGTGACGAGGGCTGTGAGAGGAGGCCATCTTGGTGAAGAACTTGAGTGTATAACTAACTGTTTGATTGAGAATTGCTGTGACTAACTATGGGCCTTTTAAAAGCAGTACATGGCTTTACATAGAGGGTATGTAGGAGTGTGGAGAGAGAGAACAAAAGAAAAAGAGCACAAGTTGAAATGCAGAAACTAAAACTTGGGTTATACTCACAGCTAATTCATCCTCCTCTTCTCCTTCACTGTGCCACTCACACTCCTCATCTGTAGGCTCAATACTACCAGTAACTATTTCTCGTCTCTGTGAAACAAATAGAATGGTCATCAAATAAACAAACAATTGTGCTGATTTTGTTGACATTTTATACCTGCATGCTTTGTGGCAGTGAAACGTTTTGTCCATGGTGTTAAAATAGAAATCTTCAAACGATAAGTAACACTGTTTGGAAAAAAAAAAGTAATCTCTTTTGCATGTTCCCAACGTTGAAAGCAGCCAAACTTTATGTATTAAAAAAAGCAGATGGCCATTAGTTCTTGTGGGATTAATGCAGCATTAATTTTGTTAAAATTAGCTATATTGGATAAAACGCATTTAAAATACAAGAATAGCATTGGAACACCATTTATTTTATCCCCTTTTAGCTTGCTGATAAATCAGAGGGGTTGGACAAAACACATTTTATGTAACTTGCTCTACAAGACGTATACCCTCACCTACTCATGTCTGGATTCACAGAAAGGGGGATTTATACATATGTGGAAAATAAATTCCACCATACATTTCTACTAGGTAATATCACTGAATGAGGATACAAGCAGGGCAACAGAATGGTCGTTCACATGCACAGTTGCCCACAATGGGCACCTGAGGATTTAATTGGGACTCAAAAGATTTTCTTCTAGCTATAACTTTTTTCTTTGGAAAATGACAGTCAGGAGCACCAGCAACAGCTGCCACTACCACCACCTGTGCTTCTCTCTCCCCGCTCCAGTTATCTGTCCTTAACCCTTAGTGGTCCATTTATTCAGCGCCTGTCAGGCGCGTCGGGTACAATTTATTTTCACATTAGCTGTTTATTTTACACTCGCTGTTTAAAAATATTTTTTTAAAGTAAAACAGGTTTAAAAAGCACTGCATATCAACAGGACTCTCAGGAACTCTCTTGTTTTTTTATGTTCATGTTTGATCTGTGTGTTGCTCAGATCCGCCCCCCTCAGGCTCCTATCTGTTTCACCCGGCCATTGCAAGGTTTTCTTGGCTTTTTCCGGAGAAAAAACTACTAGAAACCTGTGCTTCACGCCTTTTTGATGGACCGTAAAGGGAAAATTGTAATGTCAGACCTAGTCCGACATAGGAACTCAAAGTGTTAAAACTTAACATGCTTCGTTATGCTGAAATATATAACTTTCATTAACAAAGTGATTGCCCACAATTTACCTTGTCTCTTGATTTAACCTATACTTAGTATTTTAGTGATGATACATTTTAAATTGTAATAACAGATGTGGTTGATCTCTGAGTGTACATCACACTGAAAAACAAACCACTGCTTATGCACCTTGAGGGACATTGCAGCAATTGATAACTGCAACCATGGCAATTGCTGCATGGCCAGCCTTAAATTTCGTACACTGTAAATACATAAGCAAACACACACTCACACAACATAAGAGAGGTCTAGGCTTTAAGTCCTACCTTGTCAAACAGTGGCTGATACATGGCTGCATATTTCCTTTCTAGTTCATGGACTTCCTCATAAAACTTGGCTTCTATGTGTGCACATTTGACCTGCAGCTGCTTTAAGGCGTTAACTCGTCTCTTGACCTGTACTGGCATACTACAAGGAACACAAAAAGACAAGGACATGTTAAATGCTGCCCTCCTATGAAAATGATACACAAGCGTGAAATGACACGCTCATGGTATAAGCAGGTAAGCAGCAAAAGAAATCTTACTTTAGATCAACAGAACTTAATACTTTTCTTCATCTTATAATAATCTATTACAGTATCTAAAGATGAAATTAATATCTTTTCATATATTGGTTATGTAAAATAACAAATGACAATTATGTACAAAATTATATATAAATAATGCCGATGGGTTATAAAGAAATGTCAGTGTTGACAGTCATACAATAAGTGAGTTAGGGTTGCAGTGATACACCCTTTGTACCATCATATTGCAATACAAAAATTGTTATTTGTCAAATCAATTACAGCTATATTACAGGATAATGGCATGGATAATGTTATTAAGTCAGAGATATGTTGCATAATAAGCAATCCACAAACCAGTGCCACTGACACAGTAAATCAGTCTGAAATCACAGCAGCTTCTGGGATGCAAAGTGTACAATATCAACAGTGCTGAGGGTACAAAGCTTTGAAAAGCCATTGGATACTGCCTTGAAGCAGCCAGTCTACGGTGTTGAACAACGATAGCTGAAGCATATTTAATCCTCACTACAAGGTAGGCCTGAGTTACATAAAAAAAATACACGCTTTAAGTTTAGTGTTTTAAAACACAAATGTAGTCTAGAATTAAGAGCATTTACCTTGCATAGCAAGAAGTTTAATTTCACCCCCCATATAACTCTAGGTTTATTCAGTGAAATAAATACACTTTCCTTAATTCTATTATATACTGTTATTGTTAACATTAAGACAACTGTTCCTTTGTTTAAAATTACCCCGAAAAAAATGATTCTAGATCCAGATTATTTATCGTGATAACACCGGGATGCCATTTTCGGTTCAGCTTGTAAGTGTTTAGGTACCAGGAAGCAGCAGCAACATTACATATATAGCATTATATTTGAAATATCTGCATATTCCAAAATGTAATAAGTACATACACAAAACCAGGAGAATTTGTTATCAATGAGCTTTTTTTAAAAGTTAGTGTTCTTTTAAATTTTTTATCATTTGCCTGCATAACATGTTCCCAACTTTATAAACAGACAATCTTCAGCAAAATCAGATGACCATTTGTTCTAGTGGGATTAATGTAGCACTGGAATGGAACCTAAAGTCAGAAACTGATCTATCAGAAGGTTACGAACAGTGCACATGTTTGTTAGAATATATCATCAAAATTAGCTAAACTAGAATATAATACAGCACTTGCTCAATTAAACTGGAATAGGGTTGGAATGACTCACTTAAGCAGAGGGGATGGACACAGCACATTAAAAAAAAAAAAAAAAAACACAACTCAGTGACCCCAACGTGTCTATCCATCCCAGAGACTGTAACATTCTTAACAATGTAGGTATCACAAAGGTACACCTGAAATATTTCTTCTAGCTGGTGATCTAGCATTAAAATGTGTATAACAATTACTAAAAATATCAAATAAATAACAAATAGGACCTAATTTTAATGAAGTCCAAGGCTCAGTAATGGTATTTGCTTAATGGGGAACCTAAACATTTCTTTTCACTAGAAGACTTGAACACTAAAAATGTCCTGAGTTTAAATCCCAACACAGTGCAAGCAAAAGCAGCAAACAAAATGCTGGATTCTAGTTCAGCAAGAATGAGTTCATAAAGTTAATTTCTTACCTATCCATGATGGTGGATGGAGTATGTGATGCACTTTCAAGTCGTTCCCGAAGAGCAGCCATGGCCTGTGGATTCTGCACGACCTGATCCGCTACAGAATGGGTGTGGGGGGGATAATCTTTGTATATTAGAAAAGTGGCAGTCAATTCTCTTAAACACATTTTATGTAGAATACAGCGCTCCAGATAAGCTGCATACTGGGTGTTTTATGTCATGAAGAAATATGAATTACGTATGATATTTAAATGTAATGCTTAAGGAATAAGAATTGCAATTTTTCTGCACAGCTTGAGTTCACATGTTATCAAGCCTCTTGCACTTCACTGGTTCCCAGCATCTCAGTGGTCAATTGTGAATATACTGCAAGCAGTAGCTAGACAATGGATCATACAAATGGCAGGACAGCTAATTGCAGCCTGCCTGGTAATTGCCAAAAACAGGTGACCAATAATTCCAGGTTTTATATTATATATATGTTAATTTATATCCATGCACTTGCAATAGTGAACAAGCGATTGGACTCTTGATCTTCAGGATTTCTCAGTGCCGTCTTAGTCTCCCTTAACCTAACATACCAATTTACCTATTCGTCAACTGAATTTTTGGAAGTTAAACCTGTATTGAGAGAATCAGGATCACTTATATTGCTATTGCAAGGTGTCAATAAGGAATACAATATTATCATTTTTTTATTTGCATTAGTGCAGTTTTAAAAAATATTTTTGGAGGGGAGCTTAGGTTGGCCCGGCCACCCCTGCAGACTGGCCGGGCGCCTGCGGGTCTGCCTGCAAGTTGGCCAGAGCTGCGTGGTCCTCCGACGCTGTAGCCCTGAGGTGACTGCATGGCTGGCCTGCAGAGTGAAAAGAAGCGGACGGCTGATGGCACATGCTTCGGAAGACACGTGTGTCCTCCTTTGTTCCTCCCAAGTCAGCGCAGGGGGGTAGTGGTGAACCGGGTTGGAATAAACAATAATTGAGCTTACCAAATTGGGGAGAAAATAAGAAAACCAACTGGCAATTCCAAATTTAAAAAATAAATAAATAAATAATCCAGCCAACAAAAAAAACCTGGCCCTGATGGCGCATATCATTGAAAAATGCATGGTCCTTAAAGGTTTAAATTGGACAGTAAATTACTCAATGACCCAAAACCTTATCTGGAGAGCTGGTAATACATGTTGTACCAATGTATAAAAGTAACACCTACTGAAAGGCTTTTCATCATGGGTGCTATGACTGATTGCAAACAATTGAAAAATGTTAATAAAACCAAAGTTAAAGAAATTAAACAGAATCCAACAATAATTAAACAGAATATAGCTAATCTAAGTGTGACATCCTATTCATCAGATACAAGCCATTTAATATACACCATTTGATACTAAGGCTTTTCAGAGGGCTTTATCACATCTATATCATGGTCAACCAGATTACACTAGTTTATACAGTAGCTCATATAAGAAACAAAATACTTAAGATCAGTTGCTTTAAATGGAACATACCTTTGCCAATCTTGTCACCGTCCATAGTAAAAGGCTTTGGCCCACTTCACTGGAATCAAACGCAGGCTTCACATTAGACACGCAGCACAACATAAACCAATTGCTTCTTTAAATCTCACACCTTGACTTGTTATGGCTTAGTTCTCTAACAATCCGCAAAAACACTATACAAACAGTATCAACCTTAAACTTTCAGACACCATACAGAACAATACAAACTGACTTCACATACAGTATTACTCCAACTAATCAGAACCAGACCTTTCCACTGATCACAGTTGGTATCAAAGCCAATTTATAATTATTTTATTTATTAAACAAGGAGAGAGACACACAACTGATAATATTTGAAAATACTCTTATCCATGTTAGCAACAGTAAAATGTAGGTGGGGAGAATTGTTTTAAAAATCTTTGAATGCTAGTTTGAGCTTCGTTCTTCATTCAAATATTTTGTAGGCTTTGACAAACGATTACTTACTTTGCTGCCCAGTAGGTGTCCTAGAAAACGATCACATGGCAACTGCATGTTGTTTCACAATTAAAACTTGGAAACAGGGTGGGTTTCAAAATAAATTTGATCCAACTTTTACAATCAAACTATTTTAAATCATGCAGATTACAACATATTATGTGAATTATTTATTTTTTCAAAGTTGATTGGTAATGTGTAGGGCAGGAGATTTTAAAAAGTAACTTTTGACTCGCTTTTATAAAAATCTCTTTAAAACAGATGACTTACAGTACTCATACTAAATAACGATGTTCTGCATAGATGTGCTTTGATAAATTTGTGAAATTATGAAACACTTGGTGAAATGATCATGTTTGGGAGGCCCGTTTGCTGGAAAGACATGTGCCAGAACTGCATTAGTCAGATCAGGCAAAAAGGCATGGGAAATGTTCATTTTTTATGCTACTATCCAATTACATTTGGTCACATTTAGTTTGAAAATCTACAAGCCTTACAACCTTTTAATTGCTGTTATTTCTGGAACGGGCAGGTTGGAACGCCAAATTCAAGGTAACTGAACAAACCATAAATGCTGTGCCAGAGTCTAGTACCCAGGAGATGCGACTCATTTTATGCAACATAATGTAGGCATGCAAGAAATACAAAAATGTATAAACGTTTCTTAAAACTACTGTAAAAATATTAAACCTTTTTTTTTTTTTTAAGTTTTCACTTACATATTTTATCATACATTAAACACAATGCTCTACTACAAACAAGTCAGATTTACATTAATATCTAAACAGCGAGGTTAAATGGGTGTCTACCAATATTGCACAACACAATCTCCACAACACTGTTACTGCTAGTTAGCACAGATGAATAGCTATAATGTTCGAGTTGTCATTTAACTGAACTCCTTAATGACTGCTGTAGGGAATAAAGAATGAAAATTCAAACATCTGGCTTTTAAAATCGATCATCTGTATAGCTCCACAGTATGCAAAAAAGTCTCAAAACCAATAAGCATTACAATTTATGTTCTCCCTTTAAATGAAAACTATTATTTAACATTCAGTTTTCACTTCGAAATAAAAAGTACGCTGTACAAGATGTTTTGATACTTGCCTGTATCGTTATGTACATTGTCCTCGATCAAAAGTATATTATAAACGACTATTTTCACACAGTCCCAACAACAACTGTTCAATGTAACAAATATTCAGTTTGTATTTTTGATATTAACGAAATATCCTGTCATTTGACCAATTGTATTTTTTGACTTTCATCTTTTAAGAAAGTGTACCAGATATGTATGTCAGTAGAAATTACTGATATAAAAAGATGCCTACTGTTCCGTTCAAAACCCGCACAGCTAACTTTTAAACGACAAATAAATTCAAATCGGACTGTTTTCAAACACGTTATTCCAATGTAAACAAATTAAGCACCTTGTATATACTACACCGTAGGTCTTTACAGCTCAAGTAAATGGCATTTAAATGCGAAGAAAATCCAATTATTTGTATCTGTTCATAAAGTTTCTCCGCCTGCGTGACACTGACAGGCGCGCCTGCTTCTTCACTACAACTGAGAACACGTGTCTGAGTCGGGTATTATCCAACACCACCACCACGGCTTTCCCCGTCGCGAAAACAGAATACACTTCTTAATCACTCTCTCAGATGGCATTTTTAAGTTATTTTTTCTCTATTTTTATTTAGTTGTTTTGTTTGTTTGTTTTTTCTTACCTCTGGGCCGCTTTCCTTCCTCTCTCAGGCTCGTAGCCGCAGTAAAAGTTCCGCACTTCGTACTAACTCCGCCTTCCATTGGCCTGAGCACAGACACGGCAGCCCTAGTGCGGCACAGGGATCCCCAGTAAGTCCGCACGCCATTGGCTCCTCAGAGGAAGGGGGCGGTCGAACGACAGCTGTGAGGGTCTGCCAGAAGAAAGCATTACGAAAATGACCTTTACAATGTTGCAATTTTTTTTTTATTTTATTATTGTTATCAACATAAACGATACACAAGTTAATCGTTTGAATTAACACCGAGTATTTAGAAAAAGCCAGAGGACAAACAAAAATACATAGGCCTATTGCACAACTGAGGTACAACATCAATAATGATGTTTCCACTAATTACAGCCAGCAAAATATTGTTGCACGACGATATTGTTCAATGTTGCTCGGCACAAGGCCATTCGAATTTATACCTCCTTCTTTAAACAGCTGCTTTCTACAGTATTTAATCCATGTGTATTTTCCACCCTCTATTTTATTTTATTTCAGTGGTGTATATATTTTTTTATTTCTTTAGTCTTTATAAAATGACCAAAAGTCGTTTTAATTATTATTATTATTATTATTATTATTATTATTATTATTATTATTATTATTACAGTATATAGCTTTTTTATATATTGCAGTACACGGGCTGACAAGTGGTGCTTTTCATATGTGATGATATATTTATTGTTTGTATTACACCACTAACTAGAAGTGTGCACTAATGCCAAAGAAAGACGTTTGCCAACGTGTCTTATACGTTATATAACTATACAGTGCTTTGAATGCTTGAAATATTGGATTTTCAATTACATGGCACGTCGGTTTTCAAAATAGAATTATGTAGATTTTATAAGGGTCTTATGGATGCGGTTTATGGTTTATGTCAAAATGTTATGCATAAACCGTATTAAATAAATATGTTTCTGTGTGGCCAGTCCTCAGAGTTGTTTAACGAAATATAGAATAGTGAAAGTGTAATGAAGGAAAGCAAACATCATACTACAGCTTCAAGAGAAGTGTGGTAAAACACCCCCAAACCATCACACAGAGCTGCATGAGAAGAAAACTATAATGAACCATAGCCATAGGGTGGGGTAGTTCTGCTCCAGCCTAGAAGAGCAGCTAAGATAAGATTCAATCTTCAATTCAATATGAGCCGGCCAGTTCTCAGAGTGTTGGCTACAAACTCGCTGTTCTCACAGCACAGACCTGTAACCTCGCTCTCTTCTGTGCATTTCTTTAGCTCTGCCGGTACAGGAATACACCAAAGCTTTATAGAAATAGTTAGGTTATTTTTATTCTTTGTTCCATTTTGGAACTGTACAGTGGTATGTAGTTCAATGTGGGCGTGTGAGTTCAGTTCAGAGGCTTCCTGTTGATCCAAAATGGAAGCCACAAAAATCCATGCTCATATTACCTCCTTCTTGGCCTTGTCTGCATCAAGTATCATTGTCCCTCAGTCCAGTCAATAAAAAAGTATAGTAAACCAAGTTTAATACAAGCATGGCAAAAAGCTAGACTTTGAACAAAACTGTTGGTCCTAGGCAGTACACTGACCCTAAAAACAGGTCACAAGTTCAAATCCTGGATAGGGAAACTCCTAAACATAATCAGTCTCCAATAACCTCAGCAAGTGAGCGTGTGCGCCTGGCAGGAAGGGATAACGTGCATAACCAGTGATGTATTTGGACAGCTGATGTCAAAGATCTTTTGTCACTGACCTGTCAGGAAAAGATACAAGGTGCTGACTTTGACCAAGCCCTTCTTCCTCCATTCTATCGTTTATCAATTCAGACATTATACAACAACAGGCTTTAGCAACAAAATACATCAGATAATACAGTGCATGATATATAAGAGCCAACTTCCCAACTTTGCAGTATGTTTAACATACCTTTGTCAAGGGAAAGAGTGTTTGAAAAACAAACACTGCAGGTATTTATAAGCTTTTGATGCCATGGTAGCCACATATTTATTTCTCTTTAAATCTCAAGTCTTTGTGATGTCATTCACTATATAGCTAGTGATGTAACGATCTACTGTTCCTTTCTATTTAAACCTTCAGGCATCATGGTATCTAGTCTATTTATCCACTTATTGTCTTTTATTCTTTTATAATGTACATTATCTAATTCATTTTTTTTTTCTAAAACTACAAACTTTAGGTCATCCATAGTGTGTCTGTTCCTTGAAAAAAGCTGAACTATTAATTAATTTACTTTTTTTATATTTGATAGGTGGTTCTGTATTTTTTACATAATGATGAACCTGTCTCTCCTACAAATTTTATTTTATTACCTTTTATGCAAAACATACCATATACAAGGTTGGTATCCTTGCATGACAGATTTTTTAAGACTGAATAATAATTTTCTTTATTTGCAATTTCAGTTTTATCTTTACAAATATATTTGCACACTTTACATGTGCTTTTACAAATTTCAATGTCCCTTAATGTATCTATGATCCCTTTGTTTAATGTGGACTAAAATGTCAGCCAAATTTGCATCCCTTCTAAAAGCTACGATTGATGTTTTTTTTTTTTTGGAATTCTGACGAATACGTAAATGCTTCCAAACTATTTTTGAAATGTTGGGTAGTAATTGAGAATATGTAATTATTAAAGATACTTTCTTAACCCTCTCTTCTCTTTTCAATAGTTTATTCCTATTGAGTTTGTCAACTGTTCTCAATTCTCTCTCAATAATTTTTTCCTTACATCTTTTCTTAATTTATTTTAATAACTATTTTCTAAAACTATCTTGATCATATATAATATTTAACATATATCCTGATACAGTACTATGAATTTTCTACATGGTCCTGGTCAAATGTAGCTGTTTGTAAATTATGTTTTATCACACATTTCCTGATGGTTTGATTTATTTTGGGGTCCTCCCAGGGAAATAAAATGTGAATAAAACCAATCACCTTTGTTCAAACAGCTCACTCATCAATGCCATTTCCATGAAGCAGAACAAAAACGTGTACTATCCTCGCAGACAAAACTGGAGGTGTTGAAGGCAGTGGATATTGCACCAACCTTACAAGAAAAAGAAACATGTTGCTACAGATTTCAACATTTCCACAAACACTTTGTCAGCCACTCTGAAAAACTGGGGTACATCAATCCAGGTTTATACACAAGCTGTGGATGCAAGTCATCAGCATTTCCGATTTGATCAATACTTGAGGTTGAGGACACATTGTTTTTGTGGTCAGAATGAGATTTGCAGTTTCAAGTGCAGTTCATTTCCAATGTAGGCTATACTTTTTAAAATTTCACTTATAACTGTATTTTCAATGAAATGCACAGCACTTTTACATGTGTAATACTTTTCATTGCTCTGTAATTGACATCTAATTTCAATGTTACTGTAACTTCAGTAAAAAATTATAGTATGTATTTGGCTTAGGCTGCTGGTACTAATTTGCTGGTTCCTTGAACGTCTGTGACAGGGAGAAAATGAATCTTGGTTATAAATCCCCCTCTGATCTGTGTGGGCTCTGTGGAAAAAGGAAACATGCCCCGGAATGGAAGGTCTGACAATTAATTCCAGGGAAAGTTGGAAGTTTGCCATCTGGAAAGGGGCGGGGCCAGGGTCGTCGATGGCGGATTAGAGAAAGCAAATGCACTCATTACCCAAGGGGGCTTGATTGATGGTACTTAAGAGGACGTGGCCTAGCATTCTGTTCCTTTGTTATGGTTATGGAGGGACACAAAGGACCGTGAATTATTCCGTGAGAGTTTGTTTTTGTCGTGGCTAATTTTGCTCGTTTGTTCTTATTAGACGGCTAAACACGTACCAGGAGCTGTCGCTAAAGGCCAGCTCAAACCTGGACAACACTGCACTATTGTTCACCTAATAAATAGTATTTCACCACTCAGTAGCACTGACTCTGAACTTGTGACCGTGTTGTTTTTTGTGTATGTTTATGCTGTGTTTGTTATTTTGGAACTGAACCCCCAGGGTTATACTGTGTTGTACGAGTCTTTGTGTACTACCATTCATTATTATTTACAGTTGTCAAGTAACTTTGGATTATAAATAAACACCATTGCACCTGGATTATCGTTGTCTCTCTTTCATTGATCACTGCACCACATCACTCTCGCAACTGAGCACCTCAGAACAAAAAATACATCACTGCATCCTGCCACTGCAGGGAGACTGTTTCCACTGTCAAGCTAACTGCATAAGCAATGGATATTAGCAAACTACCGACCCCTCATATGTGGGATGCCTTACCAGTAGGGGGTGTGGGAGTGTGATGAGACTGACTTTCCTCTCTAATTAATAGGGAGAGCAAAGGTCTAGGGGAGCCACCCTGGTACGAAAATGTAGACCTTGGTTAACTGCTCTATACTCAAGGGATAACTATCAGAAATTGTAAAACACTTGAAAGGTAGGCTTCAAAATTCATTAGGTTATAAGTGCCCTCGCAGACAGGTCTGGCTTGTTGCTGGTTTGATAGCTCCCCAGTAACAAGCCACTGCAGGACAGCAGGTTTAACAGGAGCCTGGTGGCTAAGATTACTGGCCCTAATCATTTTCAGGTTAAAAAAAAAACACTCTAATATTATACCAAAAGGACATTGTGTCCCTGAAGAGAGTCCAGCAAAGAGCAACCAGACCAATGCCAGGGCTTAAAGGAAAGTGTTACAAAAATAGGTTGAAGGACCTACATTTACTAGCCTAAAACAAAAAAGAATTAGGGGAAGACTTAGCATATTTAATACTGGAGACTTACAACCTTAAAACAAGTTAACAAAATTAATCCTAGCCAATATTTTAGTGTTATCATTTTTGATATGCTGTAAACCACTGTAATTGAATACTGTGAAGTAAAAGTATTTTGTGAATAGGGCCTATTAGTCTTTTTAAATTTAATGTGACACAAAAATACCATTATCTAAAGTAGTGGAGTCCTCAAAGTGACTTGAAAAAAAACAAAACAAAACAAAAAAAAAACTGTAGTACATGTAAAATTTAAATGAAAAATAAAATTAACCAGAAGACATGCAGTATTACAAAAAGATATTTAGCGACTGTAGATGTATGCTTGTTGTAGTTCATTAGCCCACATACTACAGAGAAAGTGGTTTTGATTGATACTCCAGCTTATTTTATTTGTAGTTATTTTAGGAACTTCTCTTATTTGGGACAGTAATAAATTACCTTTTATACACTACCACCACCACAGTAGATAACAGGGTGTATTGCAAAACTCAGCTCATGTTGGCTTCCCCCTTTGACTCTGCAAACTCACCATGCTAAAAGCGTGTTTACTTCCCAGTCTTATAGTGCTGGATATAGTACCACTGCACATCTAAAAAAATAAATACACTGTTAGAAATGAGGCCAGAACAGGTGTGCTTTTGATAGTTTTATTTTTCATCACTCTATTGTATGTCCAGTCTCTGAAAGTTCATTGTTGTGACAGATTGTTTAGTTTGATGTCTCTGGGGCACTCTTTAAAGCAGGTTGCTAGAATTCAAGAGTTTATCCTGGCGTGAAATTTAAATAACTAAAGTCCCTTGCTGTATTATTTCAATGTACTAAAATTGAAATTCTTAAGTGGTTTGATCATTTGGCTTGCATAGATGTAATTTGCGATCACTTTCTGAAAATGGGAAAAAGTAACAACACTGCATAAGCATATTTTAGGATTTAGCTTGGGCATATTACAATTATACGAAAGAAATTAAAAACCGCAGTGATTTTTATACTACACTTTAATTCCATAAATTTATTTTCAAAGCTGGACACATACTGTATATGCACTGATTCATTTTACACAATGGAGACTGGCGATGCTCAGACGCTGATGCGAGTCCCTGATAGCCCAGCTGGAGCAGTCAGGGGTGACAGTGCTCCTGCCTCGGTCTCAGGGATTGTCCGTTAGCATCGCTGGTGGGGACACTTTCAGCTGCTCCCTCCGTTCTGAATCATCTCCAGGTAGTCCTTGTAAAGCTTCTCCTGAGCGTCATACAGTTTCTTCAGCTTCTTTGTCTGTCCTTTGCTGATCTCCTTGCCTTCTGCGTCATGTGTGGGAAAACCCTGCAATATAGAAACATCAGTGTTAAGACCAGCATTGCCAGTTCCATTCATCACTGTCGACTGTGCACATGGAAGGTGCATTCAAGAGCTATATTTCAATAATTAGAGGCATTTTCATTACAATTGGAAAAGCAGTTCTACAGACAGATGCAAAAATAAAATGATGTGAAACGGACAGACAAACAGCCTCCTTCTACCTCAAGATGATACCTCTATCAGACATGCCTCCATTTATGTACATCCATGTAGGATAAAAACTATGGAGGGTCAAGAAGCATTTTAAAAAAATGTTCATGTTGGCTGCGCAAGACCATACAAAACAAAACAGAAGGAGTATCAAAGCAATGTTCAAGAAAATTGAAAATTGTCTCTAATTGTCTCCACCCTTTGCCTTAATAACAGCCTCACAAACACGAGGCATTCGGTTAATAAGTTTCAGCAGGAAATCACCCGACATGTCTTCCCAGCTCTTCTGCAGCAATTCCCAGAGATGTAGGGCACTTGTGTGTAGCTTTGCTTTGACTCTTCTGTCCAGCTCGTCCCATTCAAGTTCTAAGCGATTGAGGTCTGGAGACTGGGCAGGCCAGGTCATTAGATTGAGTTGTCCTTCACTTTCCTTCTTCGCCAGATAGTTCTTGCACAAGTTTGAGGTGTGTTTCGGGTCACTATCTTGCTGAAGAATGAAGGACTGCCCAACTAGCCGTAATCCTGATGGAATGGCATGCCTCTTAAGTATGCTACGATAGCCATGCTGGTTGAGCTTGCCATGGACTTGGTAAAGATCACCAACTCTGTCACTAGCAAAGCAACCCCAGACCATGACACTGCCTCCTCCATGCTTGACAGTGGGAACCACACATGCAGAAATCATGCGCTCACCCTCTCTGCGTCTTACAGATACTCGGCGGTTGGACCCAAATATTTCAAATTTTGATTCATCGGTACACAGTACCAGTACCAGTCAAAAGTTTGAGTACACCTGCTTGAAACCAGGTTTTTCATGATTATCTATGCTTTTAACTGAATAAACTTGTCTATAAACACTTAATATTTCATTATATTATATGTGTACTTATATAAGCTGATAATCATAAGTGAATTGCATTCAAAAATTTAATTTTTAAATGAAAATGTAAATCTTGTCAATTTCAATGAAATGGTCACCCAAAGCAAGGGGATTTCAGTCTGAAGCCCAAGTCAGTTAAATGAAAACGCAGTAACGCAGTCATATTTCTGTCATGAATATAGGTTGTCAAAAGCCACTGTTTTTTGGCTTATTCAGGTGGCAATGCAAAACTGATTAAAGAAAAAACAATAAAACAAAACACTTCTGATGAAATTTTCATGTAAAACTTTTTCATGAAACTTTTGATTTTGAATAAAAGCTCAGTTTGGGATTCTTGTACGTTGGATTAAGATTTGGGGCACTTTGAAACAATTTGTGTTGATTTTGAATAAAAGTTCAGCTTCAATTGGGGACTTTTGCTTTTTGTACTGTGTTCTAACGAATTAATGAAGGCAAGGCAGAATACTGCATACATGAGACGAACAGGTACATGCAATTCTATTTGTTTCACAATCTGATCTCATTAACTTACTGAAACAGTTTATCTTCTTTTTGATTGTCCTTTCGCTATAACAAAGAAAAGACTTGGACCCAAACAGGTGATAGCGAGGTTGTGCTGTACTCATTACAATTTCCCAATGTGATCGACTGTAGTGGAACTAGCAGTAAATCTTTATTTCAAATCTGCTTTGTTCTCTAGTGCAAGTAGCCTGTAACTATATTGACTGCTCTACTATCTATGTCTGTCACCAGACTGCAATAAAAATAAAGAACAAATGAGACCTGATGGACAAGGAACCAGTACCCTTAGTCATACTTAAGGTCCACTGAGCTACTGCATACAATCTATTCTTCTGTTAATTTAATTGTGTCAATACAACCAGATTAACCCATACTACACATCTTCCAGAAATGACATGGAGGGTACACTTACACTGTCGTCGAAGTTTGAGTACTTGTCAATTTCTGACCGGAACATTTCACTTGGTGGGATCTTCATCTTTGCTAGTTTTGCTGCCTGTTAATGGAAAAAAACAACAACATTATTACAACAACACAAGTACATATGTAAAAACGCAGATGCTGAACATACATCAACATGTACTTTACAAATCCGAGCTAGATCAAAGCACTGACAAAGAGAACCAAGATTAAGGAGACTGTTTATAAAGTATTGTGCTCGTGTTGAAAGAAAACTGGATCGAAACATTCTGGGCTGGATTTTCCACTTTCCTTTATTAAGTTGCCTCCTCATTTAGGGACAATCAAAAAACAAATAAATGAAGAGTAAAAGGAAAATATGAAACGTGTGGATCTACAAAACTATAGCATCATTATTTTACTTTAGTAGATTAAACCAGATTATGATACTTTAACATGTGCTAAGGAATGTCCTTTTCAAGTTTCATCATAATTGGATACAGACAGACACACTTAGCAACATTCACTACAATTAAATATACATATAAATATTAGAAGTATGAACATTCTGTGGCTATTCCACAAATGAAAGATGTCCGTGTTCTAATGCAAAGACCTTTTTGTTTACTGAGTATTCTGTAAACCTAAATCAAACAGCTGAATTTAGAGAATTAAGTAGAATATTGTAGTCCTCGGAAGAATTTTATTGTATGACTTTTTTCCCCCCCATAAATTAATTCCTTATAGTTGGGTTGTCTTTTGCAAAGACAAATTGTTTAATTATTATTATCTGTTTTGTGTAAATATGACAACAGAAAAGCTGGAGTTAAGGTTTATTATGTAAATACAGGTCGAGTGTAATGGTGTACGATCATTTGTATTATATTGTTTGTGGGTTGTACCTTGTGAGTGCGTAACTGTCAGATAAGTAATTACTGAATTAGCTGACAGTCACGCAGACTAATTTAAACTTGTGTGGAATGTGGCCATCTCAGGATTTATTGACTGTTGTAGGTCTGGAGATGGTCGGATATAAATGGAGATCCACGGATTTTGCAAAGGGGGTGGAGAACAGAGACATGTCTGTCTGGAGAGAGATAGACTGGAAATACGACTGCTATCCTATAAACCCTAACTGCTTACTCACCTTCCTGAAAAGCACTCATTTTCATTAGTTTTGTGTTCTGTTATAGTGTTTGTTTACTTTGGCCAAGGTGCCCTTGTGTTTTGTGTTTATTAAAGTGAAATTGTTTAATAAGTAGTGAGCACCGTAGCGTCTCATATTTACCCCGCAGTTGCCGTGTGTGTACAATTACTTCTGTTCTGACAGCACTCCTATAGCCATCCTTGCCACAAGCTGGTTACTTACTTCCTGTTCTTGTTTCTTCCGGGCTGCCTCTTCTTTCTTCCTCTTCTTCTCTTCCTCCACCTGCGATAGAGAAGCAGGAGTCTCAGAAATACAGACTCACCAAGAGCTTTAGCACAGGGCTGTCTAAGGGCAATATGACAGGACTGGACACAAAAACAAAAACAAGAAGAAAAACCACAGCAACCCTGTGGAAACTGGTTCAGTGTTCTACGCTGTCAAAATAAAAGGCTTTTCCATATTGAAAGGATTGTTACATTATAAACTTCTAAAAATACCAGCTCTTTAGGTGATTCAAATAAAGACGTATCGGAATAGCAAACACACTCAAACCTGTCCACTTACCTCAATGACTTGAATTGAAGCCCAGAGCTTTTATTTTGTGTGCCTCAATTAAACATTCATTAGCCCTTTGCTCGATTTGGAATCTTACATAGCTAGACTAAAGCTCTTTTGTTTGTATCTGTTTTGACACGTAACTGTCACCATGGTCAAATCTTTAGCTTTTAAAAAGTCTGTTGAGAAAGACATTAAGGGCTATTTATAAAAAAACAAAACAATTTCCTGCTTTAAATAAATAATAACATCACACTATGATTTTATTTCTCATATCATACCGAAGTGCTACAGGTACAGTCTAAACCTGCAGCTATCTATTAAAACAATACTACAGCCCAGGCTGGCTCTAGCTAATTTTGATGTGAAACATAAAACAGCCCAGGACAATAAATGTGTGGAACAGGATGCCTTCGGTGAGTTTCTCAAACAACACAGGCGAGTGCAGATTGTTATAGCCATGAAGAGGTATGCATTAATTTTGAATGGCTTTGTCTCCAGCTCATGTTTTTTGCTGCGCTTCAAGCTCTGTTTGTTTTCAATGAGGGAGGTGCAGATCATCTTACTGCTCAGAGGGAAACAGTCCAGCTCAGTGACTATGAATACAATAGACACTGCTACACAATTGGCAGGTGCTTCATCTCTCTTGATAAACGAGTGGCTTCACCTGTTTCTTCTCCTCCCTCTCCTTCAGCAACGTTTCACGATCAACTAGCTTTACCACCGTCGGGAGGCCTGCAATACGAGAGAGAGACAGACTGCTCATGAGCTCACTGCAAATGCATTTTATAAATCCACAAAAGACAAAAAACACTATGCAAGAGCAACATTATCCCTTGGGATTTGCTCTCTTGAATTAGTGATTTAAGTGCAATATGACAGAAAAAACATACTCTACATACTGTTGCATCCAGGGAACCTAGTTACTTCATACACTTTATGACGTTTTAGACCAACAAGGCTCAAACAGACAGGCAGCACAGGAGGTGATAAGTTAGATATTTATAATGGTATAGAGTTGAAATATATGTAAAAGCAGTATCACAAATGAATCTAATCGGATTCAGTAAGAAGTGAAAAAGCAGAAGGAATGCCAGCGTGGGCCTCCTTACCTTCGTGGTCCTCCAGGCGCACCCCGAGTTCTGGGAGGGTGTCATCACGCAGAGCATCGCACAAATGCAGGACCTCCGTGACTGACAGGACACAGGGAATCACTCAGCTTGACTTATTTAATGGTGTTCACATCACAGTGCTGAACACTAACACAAAAGGGCAGGTCTGACCATACCCAGTGCGTGGCTGCAGATTGTGGTTGCTAGGGCAAGTATTCCAGTTGTACATCACATTTCATACAAATATTTGAATTCTAGATGAGCTTTATTTCCAGGCTTGAGAACATTTTAAATATAAACTTTCAAAACAAATAAAATCGGAAATGTTTTGAGTAGATTTGGCTGTAATTGTTGCCCAATTTAAAGATTTGCCACATATTGGTATACAGTAAACCTATATTTCTGATTGTAGATTTTCACCAGTTAACACAGAACCAAGCCTTATCTTACATTAAATGAACATCAGAGACTAGGACATATTTTTATTTAATTTGGGAGTTTTTTGTAGCGACAGAGGCACAACACACACTGGGATTCTCATTGTGCTGTTACTTGATTTAAGTTGTCATCTTGCCTCAGTACATCCACACTCCACAGGAGCATGTTTGGGTAACACCAGTAAGAACTGATCAATTCACTTTTCAGCTGGTATAATTCTAAAAATAAACACTGAAGAACAGAAGCCCTTAGTATACCATACCCAATAAATCCTGTAATTACTAAATACATTCTACCTTTATACATAGAGGACAAGCATTTACCTTTGTTTTCCCGCGCGATCTTTCGCACTGTTTCCCTGAAGTCTGACAGGACGCTCAGGTAGGGCATCACAGTGGCTTCTAGCTGTGTGTAAAACACAGAACTGAATGAAGAGCAAGGCCAGAGCTCTCAATGCATATCAGAAGTGGAACTCTCTATTGGGCAGGACAAACCGTGTTAACAAAAGCTGGGAACAAGATTATAAATAATGTCGCCATCGCTCGTCAAGCGAGCCATAGGAAAAGAGCATTTTTTGTCAAGGTGTCACAACACTGTACACAACTATACACCTCTGATTTTAAAGCAAATAAATAGAAAAAAATGGAGATACCTACAGCAAATTTGAACTTATTTTATCTGGCCAGCCCTGGAAGTGTCTGCTTTGGACTCACTGGGTCGCTGGCCATTAGAGGCTACTATTGCATGGTGAGGAGAAAAAATCCCTTCTGATTTTGCCTCTCTAACCAGCAGGAGTTCCCCAGTCAATGCAACACTTTCTCCCCAATGAAGACTTAGTACTTTGTGCAGCCAGGACACAAACCAGCGCTCCCCTCACTGTATGACTTTCCTGCACACCACACATGCGCCTGTGCCTTTACCCGGGGAAATCCTTAGTTTATTTAATTACAAATCAGCATTTATTGCATGCTAATCAGGGGAATAACATTGAAATCAATGGTGGGTGTGCCAATACTGACGGGATTAAAAGTTGTTTCAGTTTCTTACTTACATCCATATTGTGTCCACTTCCTCCCACAGGAAATCCAATAGGCTCCACTCCATCTATAGCTCCAAAGACCTGGTGCAAAGGAGAAATATTCTGAAGGTCAACGCATAACAATGTAATTAAAGCACAATCAGTGACACTGTGAAATACAGTAAAAGAATATACATGAGCTGAAGAGGGGCTATGAATGGAAAAGACTGTGGGGAACGAAGAAGTAAAACTATGGGAAATAGAAGACAAGATACAAGGGAAAACTACTTGGGCAATTCCATGTCAGGTAACTGAATTGCAATAAAATGTGTGGTTGAATAATTGTGGAAAGGAATAATAAAAAAAGGTAAGGAGGTACATATTAAAATGTATATTTGACCTATATGCATCAATAAATAAGAACAGTCACTCAAAAATTAAAAGGTAAAACTTACAGACATCGATTGTTATAAGTTTTACCAATAATTTACACATGGAACCAATACAAGATTTGTGACACCATTTGCAACAAACAAGCTTCAAATGCATTCCAGTAGAGCCATCCTTCAGCCGTGCGAATATCATTAAACACCCATTCAAATACAAAGCGGACAGAAACCCATTTTTGTTCAGAGTTAACAATGGACAGCAGAGTACAGACTAGGAAACGCTATGAACGTGTGCCAAGGAATGCCCTTAACAACTTTCACTATAATTGACAAGCAGTCCTGTGGATATTCAAATGTGAGGTAATAAGGCAAGTACCGTGCTGACTCCACAGGGAGCCTTATGTATCAAAGTAGAGAACAGACAGACTGCACCAGCAGCCAGCCACTTGTTCTAGATGAGTTAATGTAGCACTGGAATGGAACCCAGAATCAGAAAGGGGCTGATCACAGGTTACGAACAGTGCAAGGCATGATGTAAAAATGTAGCAGCAGTAAGTTAGGAATTCAGATAATTTTTTTTTAACCCTACAAATGAAGTACTGGGTGATAAAAGCAGGTTGGCTTTTGGGAGAAAGTGAACTTTAGAAAACACCAAAGACACCCCGGCGTTAACATTGTGTGGGCAGAGATATGAAGAACCAGTGTTGATACAATGCTAGAGAAAACAGCTGTAGAAGCATCAAGTGATACTTTGCATATCGCCAACTTCCAATTGACATGCAAACCAACCACAGAGTGGCTTATTAAGACTGATCCTTAGGGCTGTTTGTGTTTTTAATGTGCATGGTGAATGCTCGCCGGCCCCTCTCTCACCCTCAGCATCTCAGTGAGGTAGGCTGCCACGCTCTGCAGCAGCATCCTGTTAGGGGCCTGTCTGCTGCTCTTCTTGGTGCCGATGTAGGTGTTTCCCAGGCTCACCAGGGCCCTCATCTCCTCCATGGCAGTGCGAGTGTCCACGTTGTCACACAGAGCCCTGTGTACCGCTGCCTTCTTCTCATACAAGCTGCTCATTCAAAACAAAAACGGGAGATCCGTGCTTTAGGAGAACGACAGCGTTGTTGCCATGGTCTCGTCTCAAAAGTGCTTTAGAATAAATTAGATCAATACTTTACTTTTTCTGGTCAAATCGAGTTAAATTGTTAGGGAGGGCAGAAACGGAGCTAGAATGGGTAAACTCCTTTTCATTTCTAATGACTTACTACATAAGCTAACAAAATAATCCCAATGAATCACACCCAATTTGTATTTCTGTCATTAACTAGGTCTCACATGTCTACTGGATTGTATTTATTAGCTCAATGTCAAGAGTTCACAACCATGGTTATTGCAGAGCGCGATGTCCCATCTCCTGACACTGCAGAACAGTATTTATTACCTTGTTTTATTTTAAACATTGTAGAAAGATCACAACACTGTTAGCACTGAAGCAGAAAAAGATAGTGCTATTGCAGATATAAAAGCTGTACAAATGGCTTAATACTGATAGGCAAGTCATGATTCCACATGGACTCTTACTGTATGTATCAAAGTAGAGAACAGGCAGACTGCACCAGCAGCCAGCCACTTGTTCTAGATGAGTTAATGTAGCACTGGAATGGAACCCAAAATCAGAAAGGGGCTGATCACAGGTTACGAACAGTGCAAGGTATGGTTTTAATGCATCCCGACTGTAAGCACTTGTAAGTATGTTGTCATGCTGGGGTACATACATTCTGAAAGCTTTGGTTTCACACAACCCCTCTCCCTCCAGTTCTAGAGACCCATACCTCTTGTTGAGCTCAATTTCCTGAGAATCCCACTTCTCATACTGGCTGGTAATGTCAGTTGGAGATCTCAGGATATCCTTCACATTTAAAAAGAACTCCTAGATCAGAAAAGCACAGTACAGTTGTGTAAGCAAAGTCACTCATCTTTATCTTGCTTACAGTCACAGTTTAATCAATCTCTTCAAGGTTTATGCTCCATATTTTCAGCACATTTCAATCTGGAATCGTGTTGAAGGTTAAATCACATTAAAGAACACAGATCCCTCTGATCCCCATTGAGTTATGCATGCACACATCTGTTTTCAGAGTAACAATTCCTTGGGCATGTGAATGTAGTAAATTACTGTCCTCCTGGTGAAAGTAAGAGTTTTAGTATGGAACATTATTCAGAACAAAGCACTAATCAGAGCTAAACATTTAACTACAAAATAAACTAAAATCAGATATAACAGTGAGTAAATTCATTCAGTACTGCATCCATTTGCTTTGCTGTTAAAGGTTATTTTAGTCCACCTACATTGCTTCAAATATGCAAACAGTGTCTAATTGTAACTTCAACCGCTTGGTTGGAAGATGAAAAAGTAATTGTGTTTTTTTTTTTTTTTTCTTTTTGGATTTTATTTAGCTACATACTGAATCACATTTATAATGTGTCTGAAGGAAGTAACTGAAGTTGTGCTAATTGACTACAGTGATCAATCACACTTACAACAACTTAACAGAAAGAATCACCATAATTAAAATAGTAAAACAGGTCCATTCTCCAACAAAACATCAGCCATTAAAGGCATTTCAATACGCAACTCTGGGGTTGTTAGAAGACCCTGTCATTGTGTTCTGGAGAGGGGAAACTCTGACCCCTGGTGGTAAAAAAAAAAAGTGTACAACAGTCTCCTCTACAGCAGCAGTACCGTGCAACCCATGAGGTCTGAGGAAATGTCTGCTGCTTACATTGATGAACTTCTCGTACTGGATGGCAGACTCCATAGTGTTGTTGGAATAGTCTAGAGTGTCCTTCCATGAGTGCATTAGGAATGCCAGTCGGAGCTGTCGAGCTGAAATCAAAAACTGATGTCAACAATGCAGGCATGCAGTAGCACTGTTACAGACTCAAATACACAGCATCCTAAATATGTTATCATATATAGGAAAACAATTCTCAAAAGAGCCATCGTAATTAACGTACACATTTTAAAACAGTCTCAATTAAACATGGCTGGCTAAGACATATTTTTTATTTTACTTTTTAATGAGCGATATATTGATTCCCAATATATTTATGAAGAGAGGAGTGCATGCATGGGCATTATGAAAAAGGCTGAAGCATAGCAACGGACTACTGAGGTTTTCTAAAACAAATTAAAAAATGCAAATTGCTTGGAGGGGTTTCCGTGGTCTACTTTTGCATTTAAGGAGGAGGAGTAAATGCAAAGTGGAGATCAAATCTGTGCTGTACAAAACAAACTCAGAGGTGGCAGCAGTGTTTATTTTACATATAAGGTAGAATTGCAGGCTGTAATTCGAAACTTCTCATCTTCCAAAAAAAAAAAAAAAAAAAAAAAATGTAAATCAGTAAAATTGAAAGCTGGGATTTTGCAGACTACAATACCTGACATTTACTAACACGCATCACATCATGGGACAGTGACATGAAAACTGTATTCAAGACAGTAACTCCTGGATCAATTAAATACAATTAAAGACATTTTTACTGATCTCTTTTCTCTCTTTAAGGACACAAACTAAAATACAACTTAAGTGACTCCTCTGTATATAATCATATTAAATGCACTCTTTCTAAATTATATAATGGACCACCTTATTGTCCACAGAATACCAAACAGAGCAGTTTTTGTGTGAATGTAAAAACTTGCATAGTTTTGTGTCAGAATTATATTTCTATTTCATTATAGTCAAATGGCCTTTGATGGCCCTTTAAAATCATATTGGGAACATAGATTTAAAACTAAATTAGAAAACGACTGCTGGAAATTGATCAACAAAACCGTCTGTTTATCCTCACAAAATGCAAAACTGTGTTTGATCCAATATAAAATACTACATAACGTTTACTTTACCCCTTATAGACTGTATAATTGTAAATTTCATATAAATCAGATATTTAATACTCATAAATATCACTCCCAATCTGGCTATACTGGGAGATGCTTCTGGAGCTGGATGCAATAACGTGGGTCTTGAAGTCTGACTTGTGTGTCAAGTCGGGCTGGGGTGAGTCTGGCTTGAGAAACATTTGCAACATCAAAGACTTAACCTAGCCAGACTTGAAACTGGGCTGAAGCTGGACTTGAATAGGAAATCTAAAGTGATAATAAATGACTACAAACACAATTAAACATTTCTGTATTTTTTATCCCAGTAAAAATAATAAAATCATAACATGCACATTTTTTTAGTTATTTTCTTTCTGATTTCAAAATAGTTTACTATTCGATACTGTTTACTGTTCTCCCTTTCTCTGTCAAACTGCTGCTCTCTCAACTGCCAGTTCCTGCAGTCTCAGCGTAAATGCCGCCCTGCAGTAGGTGGGACTTCTTATTTATATTCATGGCTGTTTGTGGATCCATTTGGTTTATTACTGCCACCTACAGGACTGGAGTAAGAATTGCTATACCTGCGTGATTGCTTTGAATTTATATTCTATCCCTGATGTTAATTGATGAGATAAATATTTACCAATGTTTCCTCTGGTGTTATATTTTGTTCAGACGAGTAATCATAATTTTCCTTTCCAAATCATTCTTGCCTGTGAATAATAAGATGCTCTACTGCCTCACACACCACATTCGCTGCATGTGCCATCAGTATGTTTCCCAATTAACTTTAGATACTTATTTAACCCACAATGACCTATTTATAGTCTACCTATAAAATATGATAAAATGTATTTAAAAACAGAACATGCCTGCACATTTAATGAATGAAACCCCTTTCTGTTCACAAAGGCGTACTTGTAAACAGTAGGAGCTTGGATTGGGATTTGTGTCCCGTCCTTTGCTTCCTTGCTAGGGCTGATGACACTGCATGGATGGATCTTCAAGCCGTAGATTTATGTACTCCCATCAAATCCCCCGACTACTGCTTGAAAGCTGCTGCAGGGCCAGACAAACTTGTACGGCAGGTGGCAATGCTTGGTTTTGGGAGGTACTATGGAGGTCCTCTTTAATTAAATTGGTGATAAAAAAAATACCTTCTCAGGGAAAACGGAAACGGGAATATAATTCAAGATCATTATATTGTATATATTATATATGTATTGTATATATATTATATTACATTGTTCAGTTTAGAATTGAAATGACAATGACAAGTCTTACCCAGGCTTGAAAAGTAAATCTGACATATACCGAATGTCAAGTCCAGTTTGACATATTGCAACCATACCTATTTTCAAGTCCGACTTGGGAGGCAAGTCTAGCTTACTTTTTTTTTGCAACCAGTCCCTGATCTATAGCTTTCTTAGCCAGAACGTAGACTACTTCTTAATCTTTTCATTCTTGCTAAAAAAGCTATTCTTTGTGCCTGGAAGGATACTGAACCTACACCCTTACTTCTATGGAGAAATCTTGCTTTAGGAGGTATTAACACCATATAGTTACAAAATTACATAGCTCTATTTAATATGATTTGTTTATTTATTTTTATTGATGTATTATTGTGGGAGATGAACACCTTGTTAATGCTATTGAAAAGTCAACAAAATATAATTCTGAAGAAAAAAAAAAACTGTAATCAAGAACCAAAGATACATTGATCTAAAGCAGTGTCTGTTCTGTCTCTAATCCGGAGTCCTGCTCTCAAGTATTAGCTCAGGTAATCAGGGGCTTGCATGAAACCGAGCTAACAAGACTATCCTAGTATGAACTTACAGTTTATAAATAGTAAAATAAACTAAAGTCAGTGACAAATGTTTGATTAGAAGTCTTTATCAGTGTCTTCAACTGAAGACACTGAATGAAGCTTCTTTCAGTACTAAATTGACAGTGTTGTGTTTGCTAGTTATGGATGAGTTCACAGTACCTGTGTGTTTCGCTAGAGCATCCTTGATGGTAATGAAGTTTTTCAGAGACTTGGACATCTTGCAGCCAGCAATGGTCAGGTGACCTGTGTGCAGGAAATAGCGCACCCAGTGGTCGTTCTCAAAATATGCCTGCAGGGGTCAAACAGGTTTAGGTTAAAATCTATTTAAAAAATTTTTTTAAAAAGGAATTCTTAAAAACAGATTTTCCTTGAAATTAATTATTGTTGATGCAATAAAGCATAGCTTTAAAAATATGAATTTATATCAACTGTTCTTTAAGGACTGCTCCTTGTCTTATACTGTCCTGGACTCTGATCTTTTTAGAAAAGTTGAGTGAGGAGGGAGACAAATAGTACTAAAGCGAGGAAACAAACAAATGTGGTCGGATATGCATTGAAAGCCTCACCTCGGACTGCGCCAACTCATTGTCATGATGAGGGAAGCGGAGGTCGAACCCTCCTCCATGGATGTCCATGGATTCTCCCAAGATGGAGCCAGCCATCGCAGAGCATTCGATGTGCCAGCCTGGCCGTCCCTATCAAAGAAAAAGAAAAAGTCTGGTCTGAAACACTTATTAACTGAATTCAATTAGTCATGAAATGTGGGTTAGTTGCCTTCGCAGCTCCTCAAGCAAGCATACCTATCATGAACACCCCCTACCAGCCATTCAGTTCCGGGCTTCTCCCGAGCAAGACTGGCAGTTGTGTTATTAATTTATGGTGGCTTTCATTTTCCCTACAGGTTAACTAACGGCCTTTGGAGACTACACAAACTCAACTGTCACTTAGATAATGTACAGAAGATCTAACTATGGCAGAATGCAGTAAACTGAACAAGCTTGTGAGATACTAACCTTTCCCCAGGGGGAGTCCCATGATGGCTCCCCAGGTTTTGAAGCCTTCCACAGGGCAAAGTCATTCTGAGACCTCTTCTCACTGAGCCTGTCAGCTGAGATACTCAGGTCACCTGCAACAAGTTACACTGGTCTTTTAATTACCACACTGCTTTCCCCATGTTATTGAATGGTTTACTTTATGTCAAAGTTCCCTGTCAAGATGCATTATTCCCACCTAGGCTGTAAATATGAAATTAAAGCTAGCAGTCTTGTGAAAAGGGAGATTATCCTGCTCTACATCCACTGTATAATAATAATAATAATAATAATAATAATAATCATTATTTTTATATAGCACCTTACATAGTGGACCACCATCACAGAGCACTTTAGAAGGTACAAGACTATGCATGTAAAAATGAATGTGTCAGACAAACAGAAAGATTTACCCCATATTATCTAAATAACCTTACATCTGATCAATTGGATATTTCAAGATACAAGTAAAATCTAATGTATGTAAAAGATGGATGGATAGCCATCTGCTTATATGACTGTCTGCTACTCTTAATAACCTTTGCTAAAGAATTTAGCATTTTTAATCTGACTTGGAACCAAGGTTCTTTAGATCTCCTACCTTCCCCTTCCTGAAGTGCTTTCTGGTCCCCTACAGCCTCTGGAACCAGCTTGCCATAAGAGTGCTTTTCACTGCTGCCAAACAGAGCTGTGTCAAAATACACAGAACCGTTTGAGACATACCTGCAACGCAGAGAGAAAATGAGCCTTTACAATGTAACTCACATAGAGGACCGGCTGTGACATCAGAGTACAAAATACTCGGCCAGCTACTGAATCACACAAGCATCACATCCTGTTAATCCAGACTATCAGTCTAAAATCTACATTCACACTGATGTTCTGTGACTGTAGCAAAAACGATGTCTTACATGGAAGTGTTCGGTGTTACTGTACTCACCCATAACCATTCTCCACCACCTTTTTCACAAACGCCACAATCTCTGGTACATACTCACTGACTCTGGTCAGCACATCCGGAGGCAGGATCTAGAAAGAAAGGAAGCCGTTTCACAAACCGGACTGCAGAACTGTCACATTGTTTTCCTCATCCATCTCTTTGTATCCTTTGGAATTGTGCATGGTTTATGACCATCTGTTTGCTTCTAGATTGTATGATGCCTTGGCTTACTGAATATGGATCCTTGTGACAGCATAAAAAATAATAATAAATAATGTTTTTCCCCTTTTTTAATCATTGTACTGGTACTAGCTCATACAAATACATCTTATTGTGCACGTCCACAAATTTGTATGTGAAGTTTTGAAAACAACCGATATAGTTCTGTTTTAAAATACAATATATCTGGTAACATATTAGGCTAAAGAAAGCTCACTGAAGGCACATCTCACTTTCAGATAGTTACGGTTTCATTTCAGCTGTGTCTTTGGGATCAAAGCATGTCAGTGATTAGGGGAAGAAGCTGATTGGCAAATGACAGGAAAAAAAATAAAATCTACAGCTTTTAAATAGCCTGTTGTGTTGGGGTTTTCATGAAAGGCACTAAAGAAACACAGCATGTAATTTGTAAAAGAAGCTTACATTAAGTGCTTCCATATCCTGGTGGTACTCCCCTTCCCAGTACTTTGGAAGGATGGAAAAGATGGAGTTCTCGGTGACCTGACTGCCTAATTGGGAATCCAACCAATCAGAAAGCAGGTCCTTGGCTTCTTCGAGTAACAGCTTGGGAACAAAACACAGAGAACATATATTAAGAATATTTAAAAACATGTGCATTCACAAATACTAACATACAAAAAATATTAGGCTTATCTGCAAAACTTTAAAGGACGTTTCAAGCAGTTTTAAAGGATTGCTTTTGTAAGAGTGCTACAAACATTCTCTTTGGTTAACAGTGCTCTTAAAAAAAAAAAAAAGATTAAAACTTCTAATTCTTAATTAGAGCCCAGAATTACTAAAATACAGTTTCTAATTAAAACAATAAATAGCCGATAGGTTAAACAGTAATTTTTCTTAATATTTAGGTAAACAAAAGATTAATTATATCTGTAGTCCTATGTATGCGATCAGGTTTTTAATTTTTTTTTAGCTTTTACTTACAGTATTAACTATTATCAGAAGTAAAATTGACTGAACTAAAGCTAGCTTTTATACGGTTGATTGAGAGAGAGGCTGCTGTGTCAACACACAATCCTTGTGGTGGTTTCACTTGAGAATCTAAATAGTGAAGCCAATAAGCTTGTCAGCTGCTCCACCAGACCTCTTTCCACGGTATTTTAATAAGGTCAATAAATCCTGCCTGTGCATAACCCCAGCAGGATTACAGTGGCAGGTTCATCACCGACCTCTGCCCTGGGCTCTACTTCGCTGGCGGCTGCCCCCCTCTGCACTGCCTCCTGCAGGGGCCCCAGCACTGAGGTCACTGCTGTGTGAAGGCGCTCGAGCATCTGCTTCTTGTCAGGGTCTGTCGTTTCTGCCAGCTTTACCAGGAAGGGCTACAAGAAGGGAGATACAAATGAAGTGCCCTGTTACTGAGTTTGACAGCTATAACCACCATGTGTGTGTGCTTCTTGTTGTTTCTGTCTCAGGTTAACTCGCATCGTGTAAAATAAAAACATATTATTTTGGCATAGACTGCAAAAGCACAGTAAGAACTGGTTTTGGAATGCACTGTATTACAGTGCTTTGTAATCATTTTCACAGATTTGTTTTCTAGTATACTATACACACAGTACCGTGTGGGCTGATGTACCTGGCATTGTTAATTTATAATGTCCTGACCTCTCCCTCTCCCTCTCCCTCACTCATAATTCCAGGAAATTCTTATCCTGGTAAAAACAAAGCCTAGGGAATGTCCATACCAATCACAACATACAGCTAAACAAGATACAGACCATGGCCCTATTCACAAAGCTTTAATCTGCGAGCTATTAAAAGAATGCTGTATATTTTTCTGAATAAATACATTTTGAATTAAATCTTGTTGGCTTCTGTTTTTGCTGCAGTGTCTGTATTGAAAAGGAATTTGGCAGAGAGAACTTGGGATGAATAAAGTGTAACAGACTACCTTTAATGCAGTCTGGACATCTCCCAAAACCTGTGCAGGAGCTGGCTTCTTCTCTCTGTACTGCTCAAACAGGTGGTTCTGCCGGGCTCTCTTAATGATCTGATGAGTAAATAAAAATCCACATGGTTAGAAGATAAAAGTCTCACACACTGGGGTCTATTCTACAAGTCTTTGATTCTATAATAATCCAGTAAGAAATTCTGCCAAGAGTGGGCATCCTCCAAACCCACAAACAAGCCAATTGTCTGTTTACACTAAAGAGCTGTACAGTGGATGTGGGCAAGCTATCTGCCCTTGGAGGACAAATGCCAGCCCCGCTGATAGCGTGTAAATGAAAAACAGACCCTGACAATTTTGGCATCTGGCTTTTCTAAACCTGTCCTACCTTATCATCGATGTCTGTGATGTTCATGCAGTAGAATACATCATACTTGAAGTAATTCATTAAGACTCTTCTCAGGATGTCAAATGATATATAAGATCTGGAAAAAGGGAGAAAGAGAGAGTCAAATACAGCATCTTCACATGTACACCTGATATTAGCTAGAAGTGTTGCGGTTGTGATGATATTGGTATTGTGTGTGTGTGTGTGATTTAAATAATGAGTTGGCAACACTTGATTTAATTAATTTGTAAAGCAGAATGTGCTGGCTGTTCAGCATGTCAATCACTCCCCCTACGACCCCACTAGACAGGACTTTGTGTCGCTTGCCCTCAGTGCGTAACGCTTTACAGTTATTGGTTGAGTTCTTATTCTAAATGTTTTTATTTTAACTTTCCACCAACAGTAAAAGCTACAGCAGAGCACTATATTTATTGCATTCAAGCTATCGAAGACATTGGTAGTGTCATTTCAGCTGCAGACCCTACTAGCACACAGTTGAGGAGGGGCTGTGAATTGCTGTACCTTGCATGTCCCATGTGAGAGGCATCGTAGACTGTGGGTCCGCAGCAGTACCACAACACCTGCTTCCCATTCTGAGGCACAAACTCGTCCTGTACAAGGGAACGTGAAGCAACAGTTAATACTGGCTCCAAGCTGGCTTGTTTGGCCATGGGGTGTTCTTCTTGATTCCAGATACGGGGCCCTGTTCTGAAAACTTAACAAACATTTCTTATGTTAAACTGTGCTTTGAAAAATGAGACTAAACCCTATTTAAATGCAGTTGAAAGAGGGGTTAAAGGAGAGCAAACTTGATTTATTTATTTAAAATGGGCTTTTGTGAGGACGGCTAAAGAAATCATACAATACTAGAGAGAGCAAGTGTGGTAAACAACAGGTGTGCATCTGCGTATATAAATCTATAGTCTAAAAGTCAGAATCCAAGTTTTCAGTAAATCTTAAGTTTTACCGGTTACTGTCAACATTTACCAAGTAAGGAAGTAAATGTCTGGAATTATGAAGAAATATATGGCTTTTTTGGACATTTACCGAAGCTTACTGGTAAAGGCACTTGGTTATTCTTGAGATTTACTTAAATGTCCAAAGTAAGTAAGTATACATCTATCTATCTATCTATCTATATCTATATATATTTATATAGATATATATACACATACATACACACACACACACACACACACACACACAGTGCCTATCCAAATTTTAACCTTTTGTCGCCTTATAGCCTGGAATTAAAATGCACTAAAATAGTTTTTTTTTTTTTTCATTTATCTACACATCCTACCCCACAACTTCCAAGTGGAAAAAAACATTCTAGAAATTTGTATTAAATTTTAGTGATTCACATGATTTCATGATAAATTCAGCAGTTCCTGTAGGTTCCCTCTGCTGGGTAGTGCATTTCAAAAGCAAAGACTCAACCATGAGCACCAAAGCGCTTTCAAAAGAACTCCGGGACAAAGTAGTTGAAAGGCATAGATCAGGGGATGGGTATAAAACAAATATTAAAGGCCATGAATATTCCTTGGAGCACGGTCAAGACGATTATTAAGAAGTGGAAGGTGTATGGCACCAAGACCCTGCCTAGATTAAGCCGTCCCTCCAAACTGGATGACCAAGCAAGAAGGAGACTAATCAGAGAGGCTACCAAGAAGCTAATGGCAACTTTACAGGTGCTACAGGATTTTATGGCCAAGATTGGTCAAAGTGTCATGTGACAACAATATCCCAAGGATTCCGCAAATCTGGCCTGTATGGTAGGGTGGCAAGAAGGAAGCTATTACTTAAGAAATCCGACCTTGAATCCCATCTGAAGTATGCAAAAAACACTCAGGAGATTCTGTAGCCATTTGACCAAAAGTTTTATGGTCTGTAATTGCTGCCAAAGGTGCTTCCACCAAGTATTAACTGAGGGGGGTGGAGACCTATCCAATTATGATCTTTCAGTTTTGAATATATAATTTTTTTCTCAATAAAACCTTTTTCCCCCTTAACAGTGTGGAGTATGGTGTGTAGACAAGTGGAAAAAAATCATCATTTAAATGCATGAAACTCTGAGACACTGACACAACAAAATGTGAAAAAAAGTTCAAGGGGGTGTAGACTTTCTATAGGCACTAATATATATATATATATATATATATATATATATATATATATATATATATATATATATATATATATATATATATATATATTATTGTTTTAAATCAGAAACAATCAAGCTGGGAGAGCATGTTTCTAATGTGTGATTGGAAGAGAGATAAAGAGAGCCCTTAGCAAATGGACAGGCGTTTCTCATGCTAAATGTAAAACTGATGTGTGTGACATACAGAAGGACGGCCATACATACAGATACACAGGGGCCTCCACTCTACTCCCGTTGCCAGGTATATGCTGTGGAGAGAACACTACCCCCTCACCTTCCTGCGAGTCAGGCTGTTGTACAGGTGGAGTCGCGGCTGCTCTGTTCCTTCTGGAGGGGACCAAGCGGGCTGTACCCTCTTTCCCGTTGCTTAGAAACAAGATACACTCTCATTAGTTTATAATGACTGAAAAGGCACCTCAGCTACCTTTACACAATACAGAGGTAGAGACGTTTTTTTACATTTTCAACTCAGTCAGCTACTGAAGAAAGTTAATCAAAAGTAAACAGAAAAAACACAGTACAGTACACCATGAACATTCAGGGTGTATCCTTTAAATAACAGGACACAAGCTCAATACTCAGCATACAGTAACATGCAAGCTACGTATCTACCAATGCACGTCACTACTGCAGGAGCCCCAAGGTTTATTTTTACCTGATTCTAATGGAATACAATTTCCTTTGGGCAATGGAGCACCATCAATCAGGTGCAGTCCTATTGCATGTAACACAGGAAATTAACTCAGTGTTGTGATAGGGAAACTAGCTTCACCAGTCAGTTTAATTATAACCAGCAAAATAATTGGCCACTTGCGTGAATGTCACGTAAGGCAATGTTTTAACATCATTGTGATTTGACAAACTAGAACAGGAAGTCAGTAAAAAGTTGGGACAAAAAAAAACAAACACTTGCACTATGCAGCAAACACTTGTGTGTAAATGGATGGTCCTTCCCAAGATTGACACATTCACTGACATGTAACCTGATGCAGAGATCCAGGTTTAAAATAATATTATTATTCTTAGGAAAACCTGGAGATATGTTACCTTCTATTACAGATATACACAGTAGGGGCAGGGAAGACAGGGAAAATACAAGTACAATCCAACCATTTATGACTGAATGGACTTAAATCTCTGGAGTATTTTATAGGACTTAACAAAGGCTTGTCGTTTGTATAATAATGTGGAAAACCTTGCACGACATAAATACATGGCCCCATCAACAAACAGACACTATAGCTGTTGAAAATTGTACCTGAAGTATTTTATATTGATACAGAATGCCTAGTACAGTCTAACAACTTTATTTTCATGTAAATAAATTGAAAACAGACTGCCCAAATGACAAAGTGGGAATGTGCCCTAACAGTTTAACCTCTGGTTTTAGGATGGAAGAGTTTGAATTGGTGAATATATTTCTTGTCTTAAAAAAGCCAAAGTTGAAGTGTTTAATTGGAATAGCCATATTAAATATACCCTCCATTAATGGGCTGGTCCATGAAACCAGGACTGTAATATTACCAGGTAGTCACAAAGTCTTGGTCACTGTCTTAGTTACTCTGTAGGGGCTCTGCATCACTGTGGAATGTAAGCGCTGGATTCATGCACTCAAACACCATGTCCTGTTCTACTCACTGTCACATGAGCTGGCATCCATGATGGCCGCTATGTGTCTGTACCACCTCAGCACGTGGAAGTACTGCTCTCGGGGTGGCTCAGGGAAATGTGTGAATGCTTCCACGTCCGCCTGCGAGAAGGTGAACCCTCCGACGTAACTGCGAGTGCTCAGGTACTCGTTCAGGGCTGCGAGCCTGGCAGACTCCTCTCTTATACTGAGAAGCAAGTCATAGTCGAATGCTGCAAACAGGGGCAGATGATGCAGCTCACTGGGTCTGTCCACACAAATATCTGAATGGCGTGTTGTGAATGAATGGAGTGACAACAGAAGGCTTTCAATATACTGTCATATCTCTTTTTCGTGCCAACATTTTCACATTGCTCCCCTTTAAAAGCTCCTGATCAAAATCATTAGCTACCGCTTACTGGTAACAAATCACTTCCTGTGCTTGAAAGTTAAAGGGCCCTAGTCTGAAGCAAGTTCAAATGTAAGTTTACAGAGATGAATTAACTATAAATAAAACAAAAATACCATAAATTAGTAAATTCGTTTTGCTATCTTTACATAGTTAACATTAGTTTATTGACACTCCCAGTCAGTTCCTATGCAAGCAAGATGATTTAACTACCTTCCTCATTTTGATAAATGCCCATACAAGAACTATGCAGACAACACCAAATTAGGGTGAGTAGTGGACTCAGATGGATTTGGAATGTGTTGCTGGGCAGGCTTAAGGCAAATTCATTTGAATGTTAAGAAATACTGCAGTTCTAACTGCCGGCCATAGACATGAAATGTTGGCTGCATCGGCCAAAGTGTCTTGATATTAAGCACCAGCACCATCTACAGGGCTACTGACTTTCCACGATCGTGGAATCACGTAATTTGGCATTGGCAGTGGAATGAGCTATTTTGTTAACGGCATTTTTTGCAGTGATGTGTTTTTCTACCCCCAACTTAAAGTGTTTTTTCTGATTATCAACATGAGGATGGTGGGATAATACTCTGCAAATGTTCCTGTCCTTCGACTGAGGATGTTTTAATTATCAACATTATAAATTGACAAAAAGTTGGGGAAAATGGAATTTGCTCTTTCCCAGAATGGAAAATCAGTAGCTCTGCATCTAGTGCACAGCAGTGTGCTGTCAGCGGAACAAAAGAAGATGCGCTGCCAAAGTGGAAGATCACTAGCTAGCATGGCCCTTACTTCAATCAAACCACTTTGGCTGTTCCAGCCTCAGTCAGATCAGTACACGGCGGGCAACTAGAATGGAAGAGCAGCTCTTGAACTGAGGACAGTAACTGAGAATCAATCACAATGACTACTAGCATGAAAGCAAGGGGGCTGGACAAAAACACGCAACAATGAAATGTGAAGCTACTCACTGTTTAATGGTTGAACTGAGGTCTAGCCACAGAATGGTATTATTTCCAGTAGTGTTTTTCTGTAAAGTGCGTGCTAGCCCCTGCAGCAGTCCTTGTGATAACAGCACAATATACATTTTAAGTTCTTTCACTTATAATCTCCTGTCACTTTCTCTGTCTGATTATTCAACTTAACTACCTTCTTCTGTACCATAATGTTATCAGAGTAGCAAATACAACTCCAACTGCATAGCAGTTTGACCCATTCCTGGTTTTACTGTGGGTTTAATAAGACACACCTGAGCTTGTTACCTGTACACTGTAGGTAATCAAGCTGGTATTAAAGCCTGGCATGAAACTGCTATGCAATAAATGCCTTTTTCTCACTCCCGAATATACTTACACACAATTATAGCCTTCTGGTAGAAAAACAAAACAAAAACAAAAAACAAACAAAAAAAACAACCTGTGACTTGAATTGGGAAGTTTGGTCAATGCTGGTTATTACGAACTCCAAGCAGCTCACAGATGACAGATAAAGAGAAAAACGAAGATGGACACCTCTCTCCCTCTCCCTCTCCCTTTCTCTTTCTGTTTCACTTTGTTTTCTATCTAAACAGTTCTCAGGTTGACGCCAGTCATGGCAAAAGAAGCAGTATAGCGAGATGTACAGTACACCAGCAGCTCCTTAATATGAAACGCAAACAGCAGACTAATTATACAAATACAGTGACCTATTTAACAGTCAAACCTGAATGTGCATCGCATTTGAGTGGCAGTCTGCTTCAGTTGCTACGTTACCCAATCACAAAATAAGAATAAAGGGATATTAACTGCAATTCCCATTGTTTTTCAATAGAATCCCGAAGTACGCTGTTCTACGGGTAGAACGGAATTATGTTTGGGTTAATATTGTAGGACTCGTAAATCAGCTGTCTACAATCATTTAGAACGAAGAATGTTTTGCTATTGTGTTCCCATATTGCTGTTTGAATCTGAAATGATTTGAATCTGCGATACATCTTCATGCTCCTCATAACTCGATTACAATACGGAAATAAGTGTAACCACACTGTCAGATAATACCTTGCTTACTTGTAAAATATATGCCATGAATAGATTTTATTGTTAGGAAAACTCACCCTGTTCCCCAGATGCTGCCATTCCAAAATCTTAAATCTGATGCAACAATGTGTCCGGAAGCTTCTTGTTCTACTTCCGCCACTCTAGTTGTCATTGCTCTCTTTGCCATCTTGGTGAGGTCAAATTAAAATAACATTGGACATTTATTTTCAACTATACTCATGCCAAGTTTGTGGGAAATAGCTGTGTGTAGCCACCAGAGAGAGCAAGATGTAAGTCCTGTGTATACGATATATATCTCTATGCATCTCCTTTGATCCTAGTAATGACTAACTGAAAATCCATACATACCTTAGGTATGTTTGTTTCATAGTAAAGTATTTTAAAACTTAAACCTAGTTAGTGACTAATCAGTTGATTTCACAGTATACACGTGAGCTACCAGCTGTGTTGCAGTCAAATATTTTCTCTTGAATTTTGTAACCACTTTCATGTAGAAGATGGTTAGGTAACACAAAATTAAAGAAAGGGTACCCCTTTTTGACTACTTCACTCCAACACTAATGTGGTAAATAATCCTATATTAGGACAAACACACCCATTAACAGCAGACCGTGAATGTCTCATTACTGCCTCCAGATGGATGTGTTTGTCAGTGAAGAAACTTTGCTAACAAGAAAGATAATTGTGTGGCCTTTCATTTGATGTGTGTTACATGCTTGTAATCTTTACATAACAAGAGTTAGAAGGGATGACATACAAATAGGCAAAACAAGGCTCGAGTTTAAAAGGTTAAAGCGTCTTTCTAATGAGTTTATAGGGAGTACATTTCAATCAGTCCACAGTTGCATAAGAGAAGGTGGATCTTCTTGGAACCATTTCGTTGTATCAAACAACCTCTCGTTGAACACAACAGCCTAGTAGCAACAGTATTTGTGTTACTAGAAAGGATCCTAGCAGCTCTTCAAGCCTTAGACACCGCCCTCCCTTCCCCCCCCCCAGCGCTGTAGCGAGGTGAACGAGTTCATTTATGACGTATTGCAGGGGGGCAGGTCTTTGTGAAGCCGGTATTTTACATTGCATATTTATCCACTCTCATTGCACGCGAACGTTGCTTGAATAGCAAGGAAGCTCACAGGCACTGAAAACCCGTAACAAAAGAGCGCATCTGAACTGACCTATTAAGAAACACAGTATTGTATATTACCACTCAGGTAAGATGACCAGCTGTTTCTATCTAATTGATGTGTTTAAAGTGATATTTCTACAACATGAGAACGGCAGCTTGTCAGTAGATGGTTAAGTTCATGTAAAATAAGCATATATATATATATAATATATAATTATATAATTATATCTATAATATATATATATATAATATATATATACTATGAACTACTTGAGCCGTGCTTGTTTCTAAGGTGTGTAATTTGTTGCTGTCATGTAAACAGCAAAAGCTTGAGACTGAATTAAAAAAAAAAAAAAAACTTTAATTCTTGTCGTTGTTTACCGCACATTCGTAGTTTGATGGAAGTATTATTCATTGATGCTTGTGGGCGTGCTGATATAAAGTGTGGGGAGTCAAAAAAAAATCGTGGTTCTAAATTTGTGACGTAGAAAAATCATAATATAATATCGGTTTATGCAAGAAGAACAATATCTACGATTATGCTGGATGGTTGAGCTGTTCTTTGTCACAAGTCACATATGCCGGGTGACAGTACACTCAGGGTTTTTTTTTTTTTTCAGAGGTCACTTGTATTTATCGTGCGTTTCTGTTTTTAACTCACTGTCGGCGTTTAGTGTCATGTACATGTCTTACCTGCCTTATTTGTGAATTACATTTTGAATGTACTGAACAGTAATACTTACTGGTACCTTCGCAGAAAGTGGGTACACAAATTCAATCAGACGTTTGCTGAATTCTTCATGAAGAACACAACAGCTCTTTCCAAGGTCGTGAATTAGGTGAGCTTATGACAGGTGACATGTACAATGCCAATTCGTTGCTATGTAGAAACCACTGCTCTTCTCAAATGCTCGCCATTCACATAATGCAATTAATCTGTTCTGGTTTCATACTCGGTAGTTTTTAGAATAGCACATACATATATCTGCATGTTGCTGTTATCTTACCAACATTATACCGGCAGGGTGCCTAATGGGAGCACAGCTAGTGGGTAGATTATTGCAATGTATTCCAAAATATTTTTATTTAAGTAAAAAGAATTAAGGCAAAGCTTGGCGAGAAGACAGAAACCCAGTCACTCCCTGTAATAGGCTCTGGGAACCTAGGGCCCGAATCGATTGGCATGGCGTGTCCGTATATCATTGCAATAATACTGTAAGCCATAGGTTTTGTACATGCTGTAACCTTTTGACCTCGGTGCATTGTGTTTAAACCATGCAGACGAGTCTGTATTTTATTCCTCAGTTTTCATTTAATAAGGAAACAAAAGTACACGTATTTATAAAGCGTTGGCAACGGATTGAACATTAAGTTATTCATAAAAAAACACCACTTGCTAAATGAATAAAACACCCAGGAAGCAAGGTTGTTGCTTATATTTATTATTCATTGCCGGGTCTTTGTGTTTACTGTATACAGTGCTCTGTGTAGTGTAAAGTGTCCCTCAATTTTCTTTGTTATCTTTAGATAAATGCTAGTTGCACAGGCGCGTGTGTAGTATTTAACTTGGCTGATGCGTTGGTTTTCCTTTCATTGGAAGGGAAGACTGCTCTTGTCTGCTTATTTCCATTTCGCAGCGGAATGACCTTTTACCTAGATTCTAGAAGCACAGTCATGTGATTTACTCGCGAAGTGGGGGAGGGGCAAGGGTGTTCAGAGATCTACAACAGCATGGAAGACAACCGGTTGGCAGAGCATGTGTCCTTGAAGTGTCACAAATAATTTCATAAGTTAGCGGTGACTTACTGCGATATTTGGAATCATAACAGTACTACTGTGTTTTGCAAGCGGAGACACACGTTTAGCTTTCTTTTTTTTGTTTTGTTTTGTTTTGCATACGTCGAAAGAAAAATAATACTAGTTTTGAAACTTAAAAAAAAAAGAATAAATTGTTACATTTAAAACCAAACTTTTTTGTGGTTGTTAAAACAGGCCACCGACTGCTGTTTTTTTTTTTTTTTTTTTTTTTTGGTTTTTGGTCAGCTCTATACTTTACCGACCGACATCTTGCTGTTTTTAGAAACACGTGCAATTGCTGGTTACCATGGTCACGTCGATCGTTTAGAAATGCATACATCTGTAGTTTAACCCTTGTGACATTTGAAGTATATTCAAAGCAGTGAATAGCTTTGCTTTTAAATTACTTTCAAACTTTTAACCGTTCCACAAGCCTGATTATAATGTTGAATGTATAAACGTTGTTTAAAATGATTTTGTTGTTGACTTGGTTAGTACACTGACATTTTTTAATATCTACTTCAACTACTAGTAAATATAGAGTTATAATTTTGCAAGGCTTCTAAGGGTAGCAGCAAGACAAAGCCCTGCCCACACTACATAACCGATCGAGAACCGTATTCAGAAATGTTTTAGGTAATCCATCTCAAAGCGTCCACACTAAAGTACTGTTCCATGTTTAGTCAGTCTTAATACGTGCAAACACTATTAAAATAGCCCAGTGTAGTGTTGTAAAGTGATACATCGTCACAATGTGGTATGTGTACCAAAACTTGACCCGTGTAATGTTAGAAAGTAGTATGCTGTGACTAAGATTTTGGTACAGGTTCAATCAACTGTGATGTGTTTTCCTATTGTCAAACAGGGGTACATTTACCTTTAGTTATAAATTATTTTTGTGCAAACCATTAATTATACAATTTTTTTGCAAACTTAAACTGGAAACAGATAATCAATTTTTCTAAAAAGAAAAAAAAAATCAATTTACGAAGAAAAAGACAAAATGAGAAGTCCATTGGAAAGTTGCCGAAGTAAACAAATGTACAAGACTCAATGTATTGCATATGATAAATATTTGCATACTGTTTTCTTAATGGTGGAAAGATATTCTAGATTTTATTAAAAGATGAAAAAGACAGAAAACAGCATAACGTACCCGATTTGAATGGGCACTTCCGTGTTTTCTAAGTTGTTTAGGCATGCGTGAGCAAGCGCAGTATGCTGTGTAACACTTTATCTGTGCACGTGAAAATAACACTACGCCGGTTACAGTTCTTACAGTAGCAGCGCAATGGACTGTAAGACTTGATATGACTTTATCCCACCATGCACTGGATTTCATTACAACCCGGCAAATACAGAGCTTGTGCCCACGGAAGACATGGCGCTTCTTAGCATGAATGCTATGGCTTTGTTTCTTAAAAACACAAGGTACATTTTATCATAATGCATGCTTCGTTTTGAACTGAAGTGCTCCTTGACTGATTTCGTCACTCCAGATATCAGTGTGCCTTGATTTCGACATCTGATCACGTCACTCCATGATCCACCATTTTACAACAAACCTTAGAAATTGTATACGGTACAGCAATATTGATAGTTGTTCTCAATTCCTTCAGGCGCCTGTTCTGAGTACTGTATTTTTAATGTCCATGCACCAAAATGTCAGAAAGCATTCTGGGATATTGGAGGATAAACAAAAAATGTAGTTTGGTATTGCAGCGTCCACACTTCTGACAAACCGCACTGCCTGATGCAATCTAATTTAGAACCAGACTTGAGACTACCCCTGAGGTGGCCTCGAGTCCAGTTCTCGAGTACGTTATTAAACGATGCGTAGTGTGGACGCTAACTGTGTTTAGCACTTTTAAGACGGTTTAAAGGCATAGTGTGGATAGGGTCAAAGTTCCACGAGAATCTGATGTGGGCACAGCATGTGCAGTTGATCTTTTACAGTTGCATCATATGGCAAATGCATTAATATTGGATTGTAATGACTAGTTAAAACTTGTTAAATGTTTTGATTAAATTTATCTTAACATAACAGATCTCCTATCGTTAAAATTTGGATCATTTGTGCGCAAGTACACCAACGAGTGTCATTTAACCTCTTACATCAATTAACATTTGCAAAGCTCTTGAAACATGCTTACCAATTAATGCTATTTGTCTAGGTCATCTCCCACATGAAGAACAAGTAGGTAAAAGCTAATCAAAATGGGCATTGTTTTCAACTTCTAACACGGAGTTACACAGCTCTTGAAACACGGAGTTACACAGCTCTTGAAACACGGAGTTACACAGCTCTTGAAACACGGAGTTACACAGCTCTTGAAACACGGAGTAACACAGCTCTTGAAACACGAAGTTACACAGCTCTTGAAACACGAAGTTACACAGCTCTTGAAACACGAAGTTACACAGCTCTTGAAACACGAAGTTACACAGCTCTTGAAACACGAAGTTACACAGCTCTTGAAACACGAAGTTACACAGCTCTTGAAACACGAAGTTACACAGCTCTTGAAACACGAAGTTACACAGCTCTTGAAACACGAAGTTACACAGCTCTTGAAACACGAAGTTACACAGCTCTTGAAACACGAAGTTACACAGCTCTTGAAACACGAAGTTACACAGCTCTTCAAACGTGAGTTACACAGCTCTTCAAACATGAGTTACACAGCTGTTCTTTAGCAGGCACACCTTGCCTGCCCTGGTAACATTTTTTTCAATCAGGTGTATGTGGAAATTCTTGAGTTGGAATGACCCATTTGTTATGAATGACTGAAAAAAAAAAAAAAAAGTTAGGAGATGCCTTTCTGGTTATGCGGCTGACCAGCCTCTGACTTTGACAGTTCTTTTGCAAACTGGGAATAAAAGGAAAGACGTCATAGAGGAAGAGATGCATTGCTTTATACCAATTGGCAGCCTTCAGGCTCACTCAGTTGGCACTAGGTAAAATGTAAGCTGGAAGTACAAATACAGTCTGCTATGGAAAACCTTGCCTGGCTGGGAAAATACAAAGTGACCCTTTACAGTATGGGAAAGGTAATAATGTGGTTCACTCCCAGTGCCCCCATAATGTTATTTTACTGGTATTCTCATTGAAAGTGGGATGCATACAGCACAGTGTTCTATAGCGCTCTAACAAAGGAGCAGTGTGGTAAAACATTTAGCATAGTAAAATCAACTAATAAACAAGTTACAAATTCCTTCTGATTCTGATCAGATCAGATCATAGGACAAATAACCACTCAAAATGACATGTGGTAGTGCAGTCTAAGAAGAGCAGTTTAGGGAGTGCCCCTAAATAGTATTTGCATATTTCTACACTTAATTATTTATAGTAGTCTTTTTGCATAGTGCTGAATGAGTTGGGATAATACAGTATTATTTTGTACCCTGACGTGTCATTTAACCTTCAGCCTCACAAAATATGTTTGTACATGAGAATGAAATCGCATCACATTATGATTAAATGTTAAATACATAAGGGTTTTTTTTTATATTTTTTGTTCCTAAACAAAATGTATTTCTAAATTAAATGAAAAAGAATGAAATCACCCCTTATCACAAGGCAAGACACCTGCGATGTTGACACACCAACTTTCTTTGCAACAACAGCCTGAGAAACTACAGGAGACAGGTGACACTGGGAGTGTGCCTTGTTCAACCTTGACTTCTGTACATCAGAAGCAGTTTTACTGAACAAGTATGTTTTCAAAATTTAAAGCAAAATTGACTGTGTTGATGATTATAGATGATAAGTGTATTGATTTGCTTATCAAACAACCAAAAAAACCTTAAATGTTTTTTTGCCCTGCCCCAGGTGTAAAACAAAAAATTCTCCGACAGCATGGAAACTCTGTGTTTTTCAGCATTATTCCATAGCAAACAGATTCCTAGGGTCGCAGGTAATCATGTACTCGCTGCACTGTGCTGCATGACCTGTCTTGCTCTGAAAAAGCGATCTCTGTTCATCATTTAAAAATACTGGTTCCCAATTAAACAAAGTGACATCCCAATTACACGACAATAACAGCATTGCGAAGACCCATCTCCCAGAGTTGTTTCCCATTTAAAAAGCAATCCCGAATTTCAGTATCCCGATTAGGTGGCGGAGACTGTAGTGTTGCATTATTTAGAAAATGTATCTCTGCACTTGCTTCACAATGGAGCCCGATATCATTTAGTGTATGTTTTGTCATATAACTGTAACTGTCTTGTATTGCATGTCTCTTATTTTTTTAGAACTTTAGAAGTGTGCACTACAGTACTGGGTGTTCTGGAATTTGGACAGTTCCTCCCTAACTGTGAATAATTGAATGCAAACCGATGAATCATCTAATTTGTGACTGATCAGTAAAGCAGGGGTCTTATCGGTAGTGTACATGGCCCTTTTTTAATCAACTGGCTGTTTGTAATCCAATTATTATATGGATTAACAGCTACATGGGTTGACACATAAAACTGTAGTTGTTAGGGGTGTAATGATACAGTACTGTCACAGTACATATGGAAATATGCAGGTTGTATATATTGCGATACATGCAATGGTTCAGATTGGCTGGCTACTTTTATGATGCATAATAAAATCAAATGAACATTTGACGACAGACTGTTATGTTAAAGAAATTAAGTTAAATTAAATCGGGATGGTATTTATTCAAACCAACTGTAAAACACTCAAGAACCATTTGGTGACTACAGTGAGATATGTTTTGGTTTTGCCCTTGTATCGCAATACCAGCGATGCGCGCATATTGTGATACAATATGTTGTATAAAGAAAGTATCACAATTCATTGATGTGTACTGGATCGTTAAACTCCTAGTTGAGGTGCAACACAGATTGAAATTCCCCTGTTAATCGACTTATCTCATCTTTGAGCAGACGATGAAATAAGTGCTGCTGTAATTGTAACAAGTAATTAGCCTATGTGCTGAAAAGCGACAAACATTGGATTAGCCCTAAAAGATAATCCCTGGTACACTGAATGCTATTTACTGTCTCTAAATACTCTATTTGTGTACTAGAATTTCAAACTGGGCAGTAAGGGATTAAAATGCAGTTTTGGGAGAAGTGACTGCAATGAATCACTTTCCTTTGAAAGCTCAGAATGGTTGAATTGATTTTTAAGCCTGGATAATCCTGAAAGGGTCTGCTAAGGTACTGCCTGGAGCGTCTTGTCTGTTTGGCATTGAAATGTGAATGCTGAGCCTGCACTGCAGCAGTAGAAGTGTTGTTGCCAATCATGTTGTTAAACCTTGTATGGCTGTGCATGTTGGAGTCAGCTATACAATACATAGGCAATTATGCATGTCACTTTTCCACTGCTTATCCAGTTGTGGTAGCCTTAAACTTAACACCCTGGGGATACAGTTTATGGGCACGTGTTCATTTGTTCATTTACATTTTTATTACATAACATGGATATTGTAGGTCAGGGAAGAACCACTTTTTAACAGCACATTAGTCTTTTGGGCTAGACTGGCACATCATTGCCACAGGAAGGACCTATCTGTTCTTGCGCTGCCAATTCTGACACCCTGCCTCAGTCAAAGTCTAATTTTAATGATCTAAAGCATCAGGTCTAAACCCACTCTGTGGTACAGCATGTTGACCAGACATGTTATGATGGCTATTACAAGCTGAATAAATCATGCAAAAACTAAGTTACGTTTATTAAGCATGTAGAGATGAAGAGGCGATAATAAATAAAATGTGAAGTATACACAAATGCGTGTCCCTTTTTACTGTAGCAGAAAAGCACAGCACAAACATAAGTTTACCCACTCTGGGTTATTTAAACAAACACAGTTTTCCCTTGTCATGCACTGTGCTTAGGAGGAGACAACACAACAGTAGGCTTCCCTTAAGCCAATGTTTCCTATGGTGAGGCTTTCACCTGCTTAACTACTGCAATTAATTAAGTAACCAACAGTGGTGACTTATTTTCATCTTTCTACTTGGTCTTAGCCAAATGAGCCACAGGACCAATGTAAAAAATGTGGCACATTTTCATATCATTCTTAGGATTCCCTGTTACAATTGGACCCCTTCCTGGTTGAACCTAGTGGATTAAAAAGGCATAACCCACATATACAGTGTGGTCTTAGAAGAGTTCTACATGCATCAGGAAAACCAACTGACCACCCCCTACCCCAAAACGAATTGCTATTGAAGACCATTGGGTCAGGATGTGAATGTTAAAATACCTGTTTTCTTTTTCAGTGAATCCAGGAAAGAAGTATGGCAGAGGCTCACCAGGCCGTAGCGTTTCAGTTCACAGTAACACCAGATGGCATCGATCTCCGGCTCAGCCACGAAGCTCTTCGACAGATCTACCTCTCCGGGCTGCACTCCTGGAAGAAGAAGTTCATCAGATTCAAGGTACTGTGTGCTGCTGCAAGAATCGGTTCTTAGCACAGGGACTGCATCTACAGCTGATTTCACAGACCCCAATTAGCACTAATCTTGGGCTTCATGATATCCAACCTTAGGTAAGGCAGTGTAAGATCTGTGAAAGCAGCTGTTAAAGCAGCAGGCTAATCTCTGGTGCCTCTGTGTGGTCCAGTGCAACATTACAGTGCAGAATGACTGTGCTCTGTAAGGGTGGTGTGCATGGTATGTGGATGGGGACCCCGAGTTGCTTTAATAAGTCTCGTACATTGGAAGAAGAGTAATGCTGTTCTTGTACAGCGCAAACTAAATCGATAAACAATAGAATCCCGATCTGGGTGCTCTCGTCATTACTGTATATTAGCTTAAGTCTCCTGTGGGACAGACAGCAAGGCATTGCTTTTTATTGCACTGAGGCTGAGTGCAGACAGCACAGCTTAAAGGATGGTCATATGTGTGACAGTACGTGTATGACTTGAGAAAAAATACAGCTTGTAGTACATTTGAAATCTCATTTAAAGTCTAGATTTTAAAAGAAATTTGCTGGTTTACTCCAGACTGGGCTAGACTGTCACTGCACTGCAAACCAACAAGGCAGTTAGATGCTCTGCATGCCTCTCCTAGACTGTGTTGTATCATCTAAAAATGCTGCTTTTAAACGCTTTAGCAACCCTACTGGTGTTTTTCCCACTAGGGATCAGTCTTACAATAAATACAATTAAAGTAAATGGTTAAATGGTGGTCCAGTGGTTAAAGAAAAGGGCTTGATACTAGGTTCAATCCCAGCTCAATCACAGACTCCATGTGTGTGACCCAGAGCAAGTCACTTAACCTCCTTGTTCTCTGTCCTTCAGATAAGATGTAAAACCAAGGTCCTATTGTAAGCGACTCTGCAACAGTTGTTGATGCAAGTCTCTGTAAGTCGCTCTGGATGAAAGCATCTGCTAAATGACTAATAATAATAATAATTGTGATAACTGAAACAGAAAATTACTCCAAGGTTATTTTTTAAATTAAAAAAATGTTGAATATATTTATTCACTTTTATAATTTTCTAAAGTATAAATTGCCTTTCATATTTCATCTGGAAGTAATGGTCTGTTTTAGCCTATTAAGTTATATTGTTCGAGCAGTTATTTCCAAAATGGGACACGCCTATTTACCAAAATAACCCCAAGGTGTATGTAAACAAGTACAATGCATGAGTTCATTTAACTCTGATTTGTCATATCCATGCCACGTTGCCCTTTTAAAGCACTTTGCTGACCCTGTTTCCCTTTTGTAGAATGGGGTCATGACCGGCGTGTTCCCTGGAAGCCCTACAAGCTTGCTGGTAGTTGTGGTGGGGTTCATGTCCACAACAGCGTACACAAAAACAGATCCTTCATTCGGGTTGATAGCCAGAATCGGGGCACACCTCCCTGTAAGGTAAATAATTTGCAGGAGTTTCAATCCTATGTTTAATAAATAATATACTGTTAGTATAACAGCTGTCACCTGCAGAGATCACCCCCACAAAATCAATTTCACTGTCTTCTGAGAACACATTCAGTTTCATTGCCCTTGGCTCGTACTGTCTTCTGTGTTTCCTTACTGTATTCCACCTATTTACACAGAAGCTGCAAAAAGACGGAGTTCATTGAAGGCAGTACAAGAGCTTGCTATTGGTGGTGGTTTTATGGTTCATCAGAAATGGGACATGATTTTGATTTGGAAGGAGCTAGCATTAAAGGAGAACATCATTAATCCACAGGTGGTTTGTGCTCTCTTTTTCCACCTTGACGAATGGCATAGTTGTAACAAACTATTCCGACAAAGCAAAACTATCACAAATCTTTAATGAAAAAAAGAGCTTCTCTGACATGGAGTAACCACAGTGCCACCTATTGACTGAAATTGATGGTGACGCATATCAACATTGACAATCCTGTAAGAGTACAAACCCTCTCGTAACTTTTCTCCTGGGAATATTGAGTCCAAAATCACTAAGACATAAAAACATGCCCCATACCCCTACATAAAGTAGTATCTGCCACCATGTAATTACACTTACATGTATTGTATGAAGTTAATTGTCATTTTAAAGAGATACAAATGCAAACTATACGAGAAGCAGTGTTTATTAAATAATGAACATGCAGTGCACTATAATGATTCTATAATTGCATCATGATTTAAAGACAATTACTGTATAATTCCTATAATTATGTACTAATATGGCAAAATGTCTGTATACATAACATTCTATTCTCAGACTAAATGTATCTTCAGAGCTGTTCTAGTGTTTAAGCATCCATTTCTTGGATTGTTCTGTGTTCCCTCTGTTCACCTACGTTGTATGGGCGACAGGGCTTTCTGTTGTTATGCCCCAAAACTTTGGAACACCATTCCTAAAGAGATCAGGGATTCTGCCACTCTTAATGCTTTTAATCTAGCTTAAAGACCTACTTTTAAAGAAAGGCATTTTTATGACTGTTTTATTTCTTTGTAAAGCGCTTTGAAATGTTGCTTTTAAAGGCGCTATATAAAATAAAGTTTATTATTATTATTATTATTTGCTGTCAGGAAAGTTTAGCTTGCTGTTATCTTGAAGTGATTTCCAGCCTTGCTCTTCTTCTTGGTACTCTGCAGTAGGTCAAGCACTTAGCAGATATCTGCTGTTAAGCTTATATATTTATTATTATAACATCATTAAGAAAAAACAATGAAACATATTCACACAGATGCGCTGCGGCGTCTGTATATTTACTTGAGTCCATAGCACATCGTCAATATAAGAACATTGCTCTTTTAGCATGCGCCTGTTCTTTCAATCCTCTGCAGTAGGTACCTGTCTGATGAGAGCCAGAAGATTGTGGGAGGAGTGCTCATCGGCACCAGCCTGTGGGTGGCTGGTATCTCTATCATGCGCACCACACTGAAGATGCTGCTCTCCTGGCACGGCTGGATGTTCAGTGCACACGGCAAGGTGTCCAAGAGAACCAGAATCTGGATGGTGAGTGCTGTAGCTGAAGGGACTTTATTCGCTCAATTGTGTGGTCATATCATAGGAATGTACAATTCCATTATCAAATAGTGAGCTGTAGCAACAGATGATTTTTATTTTCTTCTGTAGAATATGTGTGTGTGTGTGTGTGTGTGTATATATATATATATATATATATATATATATATATATATATATATATATATATATATATATATATATATATATATATATATATATATATATAGGCTCCCTTGAGAAAGATATGTACAACATATCGAAACGTTGGGCAGCTGGCTCTTTGAGATATATATATATATATATATATATATATATATATATATATATATATATATAATTTTTTTTTTTTTACAGCATACAGCATCTTATTGGGTGAAGCAGTGTTATCTTTCATACATTCAAATTCAGTGTCAGTCAGTCCGGGTGAAGCAGTGTTCCAATATTACCTTGCATTGTTAAACAGATGCACAGCTTGGTCTAAGGAAGTCATCTCTGCAATCGTCTGTTTTAATTTAGGTTTAAACGCCTTTTTTAATTTTTTTTTTAATATAAATATTGTATTTGTTACATATAAAGACTACTCCATGAATGCTCACAGAGTTCTGGGACTGTTTGACTCCAGCAGCATGTCCTTCTACATTTAAGAAAACATATCTTGATTGTTTGTTTTTTATTTAACAGTCTAAAATCACCTGCAAGTTACATTCTACAGTAATGTTCTCAGAATTGGATAAGTTATTTTAATATATAAATCTATAACTCCTGAAGTGTGCCGTGCAGACATACTGCTGCCTCCATATATATTGCCATGCTGTTTATGGCTTTTTCTCTGTAGGCACTGGTGAAGCTTTTCTCTGGACCCAAGCCAATGTTGTACAGCTTCCAGACGTCACTCCCACGCCTTCCTGTACCTGCAGTCGCAGACACTATGAAACGAGTGAGTCAAATCTGTGTGTGTATGTGTGTATATATATATATATATATATATATATATATATATATATATATATATATAGAATATATATATAATATAAATAGTATACATATATTTTTATTTTACAATAAAAATAAAATAAACTGAAATGAATATGAATGAATAAACTGAAATGTCATCATTTAAGTATTCATCCCCCTGGGTCAATAGTTGGTTGAACCACCTCTGGCAGCTATTACAGCCAGTAGTCTTTTCGAATAAGTCTCTATTAACTTTGCACACGAGATGCGAGTAATATTTGCCCATTCCTCCTTGCAAAATTGCTCAAGCTGTGTCAAGTTAGTTGGGGAACGGTGATGGACAGCAATTTTGAGGTCTTGCCACAGATTTCTGATGGGATTAAGGTCAGGACTCTGACTGGGTTACTCAAGGACATCTATTTTCTTCATTTTAAGCCACTCCAGTGTTGCTCTGGCAGTGTGCTTTGTATCATTGTCCTGTTGAAAGACAAACTTCTTCCGCAGTTTGAGTTTTTTGGCGGAGGGGCGCAGGTTTTTATCCAGGATTTCTCTGTATTGTGCGCCATTCATCCTCCCATCAATCCTGACAATATTGCCAGTCACTGCTGCTGAAAAGCATCCCCATAACATGATGCTACCACCGCCATACTTTATGGTGGGGATGGTGTTGCCTGGCTGGTGTGCAGTGTTTGATTTGCACCACACATACTGCTTGGCGTTCAGGCCAAAAGGTTCCACAAGACGTTCTGCCACATAACTGCAGTATCTTCTAGGTGACGTTTTGCAAACTCTTTACGGGCAAGGATATGTTTTTTTTTCAGCTAGGGCTTCCTTGCCACTCTCCCATAAAGGCCGTTTTTGTGGAATGCCTTGGAGATTGTTGATACATAAACATCATCGTCTATCGCAGCCACTGACTTCTTTAACTCAGAGTCACAGTTGGCCTCACAGTAGCTTCCCTAAGAAATGTCCTTCTTGTCCGGCAACTAAGTTTAGAGGGGCGGCCTGATCTAGGCAGTGTGGTGGTAGTTTCATATTTGTCCGACTTCTGCACTGAGCTCTGAGGGATGTTCAGTGCCTTTGAAATGGTTATGTACCCTTCCCCAGATTTGTGCTTCTCTATAATCACATCACTGACTTGCTTAGAATGCTCTTTCAACTTCATTTTGATTTTTTCTTTAGAAAGTCTCTACCATACTGTGGGACCATACAGAGAGAGTGGTATTTATCCTCACAGATTCATTTAAAGCAGGTGATCCACTAATTTCCTACACAGGTGCAAGTACAAATTGTGTGACTTGTTGAGGTAATATATTGCACCTGAGCAAATTTAGGCTTGCAATTACAAAGGGTATGAATACTTTTTAATCTGAAAATCTCCATTTTTCATTTTTAGTGAATTATTGAAAGCTTTTGGAATTTTTCTTTTGATTTGACATGGTGCTCAAGGCTTTGTAGAATAGTGGGGAAAAAATCCTAATTTAATCTATTTCAAATTCTGAATCTGAGACTCTTAAATGTGAAAAATGGGATGGGGGCCGAATATTTTTCAAGGCACTACGTGTGTCTGTGTGTGTCTATATATATATATATATATATACTCTATCAATGCCTCTAGAAAGTCTAAACCCCCTTTAAAAATTTTCACATTTTGTTGCAAAAAATAGTTTTTTTTTTTTTTTTTTTTTTAATTAATTAAAAATAAAAACTGAAAATAGCTAGGTTGGATAAGTGTCCACTCCCCAATCCTAAATTAGCTCAGGTGTAACCAATCGCCTTCAAAATCACACACAATGTTAAGTGGCCTCCACCTGTGTTAAATTGTAGTGATTCACATGATTTCAGGATAAATGTAGCAGTTCATATAGGTTCCCTCAGCTGGGTAGTGCATTTCAAAGCAAAGACTCAACCATGAGCACCAAGGCGCTTTCAAAAGAAGTTCGGGACAAAGTTGTTGAAAGGCATAGATCAGGGGATGGGTATAAAAAAATATATATAAAAAAGGCCTTGAATATCCCTTGGAGCATGATCAAGACGATTACTAAGAAGTGGAAGGTGTATGGCACCACCAAGAGTCTGCCTAGATTAGGGTGTGTTGGGTTTGCGCCAAACATAACGCTTTGCATTTAGGCCAAAAAGTTCCATTTTAGTTTTTGTCAGACCACAAAACTTTTTGCCACATGGCTACAGAATCTCCTGGGTTTTTTTGCATACTTCAAATGGGATTAAAGGTGGGCTTTCTGGCTTCCTTCTTGCCACCCTACCATACAGGCCAGGTTTGTGGAGTGCTTGAGATATTGTTGTCACGTGCACACTTTGACCAGTCTTGGCCATAAAAACCTGGAGCGCTTGCAAAATTGCCATTGGCCTCTTGGTAGCCTATCTGATCAGTCTGTGTGTGTGTTTGTGTTCCTGGTTCTTGTTTCAATCAATACAAACATGTCTTTATCCTTGAAACAAATTGTGCCCAAGTCCCTGTTCTGTAGCAGTAAAAGGTTTGTGGTATTTCTAATTAGGCTCACACCACAGAAAAAAGCAGAAATGGTCTGAACTGCTATGCAGCATGATTCTTAAATGATATTAGACTGTATTATTTCTGTCTGGGATGCTAGTGGTATTAAACATTTAAAATGTTTTGTAAGCATTTAACTATTGTCAACATTTTTCAATCTTTAGTCTTTTTCCTGTGCACTTATGCTTTGCAGTCTTGTATATAGTAGTGCTGTAAAGAGTGCTTCCCATTTTAAAGCAGTCCTTTAAACAGCTCATTTATTTATTGCTGTACTGCAACTGCTTTCTGAGTGTTCTTGTTTTGAGAGTCTGACTGGTTTTATGCAAGGCAGGTCAGTATACTCTGAATTGCACAGTGCCATTGTTTGAAATTGGCACCTTGTTCTTCATTTGCAGTCTGACACAAAGGGGACAGTCTGACTGCGTGCATTTTTTATGGGCAATCGCAGGGTAACCACAGATAGGCAATCAGAGGGGGATTCTCTAGTGCAGTAAAATCACTGAATGCACTGAAGGCATCAGCCAAACATTTGTCTATTTAGTGCTGAACTGTACCAAATTGTGTGTTGATTTTGAGCTATCTATCCTCAATATCCTTTAATTTTTAACATGAAAGGCTTGTGGATTTCCCTGCTGCTGCTGCTGCTGCTGCACTAAGCCCCACTTTGTGCGTCATTTTGATAAACTTATTTTGTTTGGAGTAGTACCTGGAGTCGGCCCGCCCGCTAATGGACGATGAGCAGTACAATAGAATGGAGGCTCTTGCTAAAGACTTTGAAGTGAACCTGGGACCCCGTCTACAGTGGTATCTGAAACTGAAGTCTTGGTGGGCAACAAATTACGTAAGTTAATATTGTTTTGCTTGTGGTTGTTCTGTAGAGAACATAAAACATGTTCTAATCGCAAAAGATTCTGTTGTTCGTAAAACCTCTGGGTGAGACAGGGACTTGAATGTCAAAACACTCTTTTGTGTGACAAAGTCTTGTATATGAATATGCAGAAGGGTTAAGCCTTTTGACAAAGCCATGCATCGTTATTTGTGACAAAACTGAATATGAAAGATAATTTTAATGAATTACTGAAGTTTGTAATTGCACTAAACTCAAAGGAGTTTTAAAGATTATGATCAGTCCTCCCCCCTTTACCTGGGTTGAAGATCAGATCCCTTTCTGCTTGCTTTTGAACCATGGAATGTACAGATTTTTGAATTACAGTGATGTAAATCTAACTTATTACTGTTATGTATTCATCTTTTCCAGGTAAGTGATTGGTGGGAAGAATATATCTATCTCAGAGGACGTGGACCAATCATGGTCAACAGTAATTATTATGCAATGGTAAGCCATTTTTGGAAATTTTATAACACCAAATTCACAGGGCACAAACTCTTTGTATTAAAATACCAAACTTTTTATTAATATAATACAAATTCTTTAAAGCTGCATTGCCCCTAATCCTGCTCCTGCATAATTAATCACTGACTGTTTTACCTCCTCTTAACCAATTATTAATATGCAAAACAAACAGTATTATATTATATATATTATATTAACGATCATAAATAGCTTTGTTGTATTCACCAGAACATTCTTTAAAGAGCCTGAGAGTTAATAGTTATTCATGAACAGTGCTGGCAAGGCCGCTGGCAGGGCTGCATTGGCACACTTCTACATTATAGAGGGAATCAGTTCAGGATGTTTCACCTTGTTGCACTTCAGCACCTGATGAGACCAGGCTGGGCCAGGTTGGCACATTTGTTGTTTAGGTTCAACTGGTTTGTAGCACAAGTTCAGTTTTCTTTCACCAGAACAGGAAACTGCACTTTTTAATAGCCTATGTTATACTTGGCAGCTGTGCTAATGAGCTTGTAAGATTAGCTCATGTCATTGTGCCAGGTTTTCTGTCAGTGCTAGCTATTAACAGTATACTGTAGTTTTGTGTACATTGCACTGATGACTCAGCTGTCATGAGTCATGTTCTATTCTTATTTTCTTAGAAGTGGTTATTGTGAATACTGCATGTGCAGTTTTGAAGAAGCACTTGAGTGAATCTCATAGCTAATCTGCATTTTCATTTTAAAACAGATATCTGTACTAGGCTTAGGAAAGCTCTGTTTACATGGCTTACTTTTAGGTAGACTTGCATTTAATAGTAATTGTTACTGAGACAGTAATAGTGTTCCCACCTTACAACGCCACCTTTTCTGTCCTTAACCAATCAGCTGCTTCCTGTAAATGTGACCGGGTCTAACCCAGAAGACACTGCTGAGTTGAAATGGCCCAGGAAGTGCAAGTATAACAGACTACAGAAAAGCAGCAAACTGAGAACTTTACTTAACCTAGTATCAGATACATGTGCTTGTTTCAAAACTGCAACAGTGCTATATAAAAACACTAGCTTTCAAAACCAATACAGTCTCCTCTTCAGGCCTAAGTGAAAATTGAAAGAAATGTTAACAGGTTTCTTTTACATTTTAACTAAGAATCCTATTGAGCTTAAAAGTTATTTTCAGTTGATCTTCTTTCTGACACCTCTGCCAAGCTCAGCCAAATACCTTTTTGCATTATTGCCTATATCCAGAGAACCTCTTATCCGATTTGAAGCATTAACTTGAAATTATTTCTAACTAAGTGCTGATACATTACATGCTTGACGAAGCTCTTGCAGAACTGTATTGAAGGAAACTGACTGCCTGCGGCAGAACTGGTGTGCTTTGGTTTGCACCAGCAAATCCATTGAACCGATTTCAAAAAGTCGTTTCTGGGTCAGTTCATTCTAGGCTCCTAGACAACAAACTGGGACATACTGTGCTTTATTTAATGTGTTTGCTTTCAGTAAAACTTCAACGTGATAGTTGTTCTCAGTAGTGAAGAATACAAACTAGAATGTGTTTTTCTTCTTCAAAATAACTTTTTTTAAAGTACCTCTGTGACCACAATAGAGCTCACAGAATCATGTCTAGAGTGTAACCATTAACATTTTCCCTTGCAACTCTCTGCCTCCAGTGGATGTAAGAAATATGGTATTGGCTAAGATTAAGAAATCCCGCATTACAGAAGGAAAAGCATACTTCATACCTTTCTGTCACATTTGACAGCTCTAGTTGTGGTGTTTGCTTCATACAGGTGATGCATAAACTTGCTGGTGGATGATAAGCTCAGTGATTTTTCTGTTTCAATATTTGTCCTTTTCCGTAACATCCAAGAAAATGTTGTGCGAGCATCACTTGTAAAAGGGAAGATTATTATTATTTGAGTGGAAACAGTCATGTCCAGTCCAGTGTGTGAGGTTAATAAGATCACTGTAGCCCATCTGTTGCTTGTCACAATGCACTACAATACTTTTTGTCCAGTCAGTGTAGATTTGCTTGATCAGATCCTCAGTTTTTGCTGTTGACTATATGTTTTAATAAGGCCCCCTGTAGTAAAGATGTTACATGTTAATTGAGTAATTTATCCATATACAGAGGTACTGTACATGTAAAGCAGAATATATTTCCTATTGGAAATGCTTATGCGTTACGCATAGAGAATACATTGGATTTGCTGTGAAGACAAAATTGCCAGCAAGGTGGACATGGAGTACATACGCTATGAGGAGGAGGGGAGGTAGATGTACAAAAGACTGTTTATTTAATTTAGCTGTGATGCTAACACATGGGAGACATTTATAATAGGGTTAGTAGGGCAGCCCTATAAAGTTTCGCCTCTAAAGCTTCTCCACAACTTACCAGAACAACTTATGTATAGCCTCAGGACAGTCTCCTTTATTTCCCTGAACAAGACTCTATTGAGTAGACTCACGCTGCCTCCCTCACATTATTAATACAGGAACCAGTGGAAGAATACATTCAGAGTCTTGGTGTGTGTATATAGCTTGGTCTGACATACTGTTTTTTTTTTTTTGGTCTAGGACTACCTGTACGTCTATCCAACAAAGATTCAATCAGCTAGAGCTGGAAACACAATCCACGCCATCTTACTGTATAGACAAAAGCTGGACCGAGAGCAAATCAAGCCAGTAAGTGAACAGCTGGATTATGGCTTATTTTGACCAGAACGCCTTTGAAGTGTCTTAGGTCTGCTTTAACCCCTTAATATACCCCATCATTATTTAACCCTTTGCAGTCCATTTATTCAATGCTTGTCAGGTGCGTCAGGTCCAATTTATTTTCACACGTGCTGTTTATTTTACACGCGCTGTTTAAAATATAATTTTTTTTCAGAGTAAAACAGGTTTAAAAGGCATTGAATCGCAAAAGGACACTCAGTATTGTATCTAAGCCAAGCCCCACCCCTTGTTTGCTGTGTTTTTCACATACCTCTTTATAGTCGTGCATACTGATAAATCCTCTCCTGATCATTCGTTTCATCACCAAGCTCTCAATAATGTGATCCAAGTCATTATTTTAGTACTATAACATCTCCAAAAAGCTCTGGATGCAGAAGCAGCTACCTCCTTTATGTCTCTGTTATCTCTAGTGGATGGGGCTATGAGAGATGTCCTTTTTTATTTATTTATTTTTTCAGTTTCATACGGCTCCTATTGATCTCACTTGGCCATTGAAAGGTTTTCTCTGCTTTTTCTGGAGAAAAACGACTAGAGACCTGTGCTTTACATCTTTTTGATGAATTCGGACAGGGTCCGACATTAGACTGGAAAAGAAAAATTGTAATGTTGGACCTGGTCCAACATTGGACTGCAAAGGGTTAATATATGTTTTAGAAATACATTTGCATATAGATTTGTACATTTTATTGTATTCTTCTTAATCATTTATTGACTTTCATAACACAGGTCTCTACAAATTATTCCCTGAAATTAACTAAGCATGTATATATGAAAAAAAAGGTGAATCACTGTTCTTACAATGTGACTGTTTCGTGAGCCCTCTTACCCCGTTTCCACTGGCGCATCTGAGCCGAGAGTGCCCTGGATCCTTACAGTATGGGTGTTTTTCCACTGGCTACTTGTCGAGCTGAATGAGAACCAAACCGTGAAACTGTGTCCACACAACACATCTGAATCTGGCTCGGAGCCGAGCAGGGACAGGGGAAGTGTCAGTGTTTGTTGTCATTACTTTGTGTCAGACAGTAGACTTGAGGAAATCGAACAGCATGATGTGCAGCAAGTTGGAGGAGATAAAACTAAAAATTACTGCTCTCGCCGAGAAGCATTCTTCTCTTTGCATTTCAGTTGTATTCAGTAATATGTGATGATCGAAAACAAAGAAAAACACAAGCATAACCTCTGGATCCAGCATTCTCAACTCAAATACAGAGGCTCTTAATACACTTCATCTACATGCGTCTCAACACGTTCATTGCGTGTGACGAAAGGTTCAAGGCTCGGGCTCAGCAGTGGAAAAAGAGGCTTCACCGAAGCAGCCACGGTGCGGCTCGGTTGAACGGTGGAAAAGAGGGCTCTGAAACCTTTCTGCTACCCCCTACTATACAATCGCTTGTGACAAACAAGAGTTCCCCAGTTAGTCCTTGTTCCTTGAACCTGTAAAATCAACTGGGAGTCTTGCTGGATGTTGTTCCACGAGCAGAGAGCAAACCAAAAAAAATGGATTTGAAGATCATAAGCACTCCTGTAGGCTGCTGGAACCCGAGTTCTACTCTTTTTAAGACCTCAGCCTGGGAAGTAAATGTTAATAAAAGTACATGTTATAAAGATGATGTGTTGATGCATTGCTACAGTGATATTTTAGCAGTTTATGAACAAAGCAAAAAAACAACAAGTTGACCAGTTTGATTTTAAAAATGAGAAGTATAAAAGTATAGCTTCAAAGTTAGGAACCCAACACTTAAAAACTGATCAAACAAATTCAAACTGGAAACAGGGCTCCTGGCTCATCTATAAGACATTAAGCTTTGACACAGTTAAACATAGCTTATTTTTTGTATTCTTGTTATTCCTGATGTTAAGGGTGTGCCCTTTTATTGATACACTTGTTTTAAATCATTGAAAATAATAAAAGATTCAGATCCATAGCTATTAAACATTCAATAGTGCTGCATTTAGAAATGCTAAAATAAACTAAAATTAAATGACAGTTTCGACCAATGTTATTGGTTCTTTGGTGCTAGTATTTTTAACTTCAGTTTTGAATATGCAGAAAAAAAGCATTGGTTTGCATTTCTTTAATATTGCAAAACTATAACCAAGCAGCTCACTATCATTTTATCCATTCTTAAATTGGTTTGGTATAGGTTGATTAATGCCTAGGTTTATTTATAAAGTTTTGTCTTGTGGTTGTTTCTTCTGGTGTTTTGAGGTTATGGATGATATTGCACTGCAGGGTGCCAGTAACAATGAAGGATTCCTGAGTGAAAGATACTGCTAATAGCAACAGGGCCATCCTCTAAAACAAATGGAATCAGCATTTTACATTTCTTTCCCTCTTTCTTCACCGTACCCACCTCTAAAATATAACTTTCTAATTTTGCTTGGGCATTGTTTGCGGTGTGAAACAGATTTTCGCTCTGGGATCCACGGTACCCATCTGCTCATCCCAGTGGGAGCGGATGTTTAATACTTCCCGCCTCCCGGGCCAAGAGACAGGTAAGAGGGGTGAAGCAGCGGCTGAAGAGTTGAGGAAAGCAAGACCCCTGCCCAGTGTCACCCGCAAACCTTGCCAGCACACACGTCATCGTTCCACTTATTTCATAAATATGAATACAAAAAACTAACAATAACAATGGTGCCACATCTAACTGTAATGTATTTAGAATATTACAATGCAGGTGTGGCATTAGGTTGGGTTATTTTCTTGTCCACTGAATATCCAAATTTAAATTACAAAACAATAAGGTATTGGAGTCTTACCCATGATGCTTTAGTCTAATGTAGTGTATATTCAGGACAACTTACCTCCATTTTAAGAAACCTTATTTGTAACTTGGAACAGTTCTCCATTACACATTGTGTGATTTTGGTTATTTCACACCCAGCTCGCACTTTTCAATTCACGATATTTTTGTAAAAGCAATCGCCCAACTGCCTGTCATTATGAAACGATGCTGCTTTGCGGATTGCTGGTGACATTCTTTGAGGTGAGCGCCTGACTGTTTCAGACCCCACTGCCGATCCCTGCACATCAGCTAACCCCCTCCTCCTGCCGCCACACCTCCCCCTTTTCAAATTTCCAATTTTATTTTCTTTTGTCTCTGGTCTGTAGGTTTATTCGGCTTGCTAACTTTCCATCTCCATGGACTCCTTCATATCCCTTTTATTGTCTCTTTAGTTTGCCTCTTTTGTGTTCTTATTTGTTATCTTGGTTTTTGACTCTCTTGACTTTTTGCTTTTCAGCTTATGATTCAAAATACTATTCCAATGTGCACTTCCCAGTATGAGCGTATGTTCAACTCCAGTCGCATTCCAGGTGTAGAGTCAGGTATAGTTCCAGTCTCTCCAGCTCCTAACCAGAAGCTTTTAGTTAAAACTGCATGGATTTCTAATAACCTTAGTCATTTAAAAAATGATTGCAATAATAATTTACTGCATATAATTAAACAAAAAACAAAAAACAAATGCTAAATGAAAAACAAAATTACAGTGTTTTAACTCATTTGTTAGACTCACCATGCAGAGAAAAAAAATCACCTGTCTCAGTCTTCAAATAGTAGACTCCAGCAGGGAATACCAGTGGTTTTAAAATTACAAACCCGTACTTGTATTGAGCCTATTAGATTTATGTTTGAAAAATTATCAAATTTCCAATCTTTTGTTAATTAAAAGGCTGAAATAAAGAGCCTTCACTTCAACAATAATAAATTTACTAAAGAGTATGTTTTACAGGACAAACTGTAAATTAGGAATGAAAAATAAATAATCGTTTAAGTCAGCAGATTAATAAATATTTTTTGTACTAGGCTAAGGGATTGATTTAAGGAACGTTATACTCTGTCATTATAAACCACCCTTGGATTTGTTTTTTACAGCACTGGGGAATGGCCCTGCGTTGCATCAACCACCTAGTGTTGTTTTTTAGTTATAGGGGGCTGAGGATTCCCTCGTGCTGTAAAATTTTCCAATAAACGGCTGTGGTTTATCTTGGAAGGGTTTATAGTAGGTTGGGCTCATTCATGTGTGATTTGTTTGAATAATAGTGTGAGCTACTTTTACTAAAAAAAAAAAAAAAAATAATAATAATAATAATATCCAAATTCAATTCCAAAAAACTTAGTAGACAAACGTTTCGGCTTTATATCTTCAGAAAAAATAATGGTGCTCAATATCATCAAGTAAAACAGTGTAACAAATAAAATACACATTTTATTGTATGTCTTGCATATTATCAAACTATGACCCCTTTAGAAACTCGGAGGTACCTGTAACTAACCAATTTGTTAGCTAATAAAATGCCTAAAAGACAGGTGATTTTTATTTGATTTTTAAAAACATTCCCAGGATGGAAATAAGGTTCCCATTGCATAGTAGTTCCAGCAGTTTCAGGCCTGACTGAGCTGAATTAGACACCCCACAGGCCTGCAGTGACTAGCTGCTGTTCGGTGGGATCTGAACACCATCCTGATTTCTCTCCCCACTGCTTCCTGTTTTGTGCACTTCTGTTATTACTGTGCGTGGAGTATAGTGTGGTGTGAAAGTGAGTCTAAGTCTGCTTTCATAATGTTTACAAGACGCACATTGAGATAGTGCTTGTGTCGAACTGGACCGATTGAAACTACAAGAACACCAAATTTTAGCAGTGTAATCCATACATTCCCTTTTGATAACAGCACAAGTGTTTGTGTCGATGTCCCTTACAATTCGTACTGTGTAGCCCTGGCTGGATGCGAATGGGTAGCTTCTGGATCAAAGCTCTGTGGAAAAGTGCCTCGTATAGTTCCCCTTTCTTTTTCTTCACCAGGCTGAAAATTGTGCCCAAATACAAACTAATGAATCATTTATATGAAAAACTAGTATGATGGGGAAAAAAACAAACAAAATAAAACACAATCTCCTAAATTATTTTGATGTGAAACAAACAAGGCTTTAAACCCTTAACAACGTAGCTGGACTTTGTTTAGTCTCCCTTCTATTTGCGTTCTTAATCACAACATTTTAATTACTGTGCAGCAGGAATTTGGGCACCTCCCTAAACCCCACACTGTCTATGTAGGGTCAGAGTTCATGCTGTACAGGAATTACACTTTGAGAGTTCTATTGTAGCTGGAGGAATGAGCTTCAACTAAAGGGAACTAGACAGCAACAGGATGTGGGCCTTATTTTATTAAAGCTTGGCCAGAACACCTCTTTACAAAACCTTTCCATTAATACACGCAGAACATGAAACATTAACTTTCTGGCCTTTTTCTGCATCTTGTCTTTTGTCGCCATATTTCTAAATATCACAGTTCATCTATATTTTCTGCTTTTAGTATTTCCCCTAGGTTTTTAAAATGTGTGATAACGACACAGTTATTAACAAAAACAGACCTTTACTCTCAAGACATTTTATACCTGAAATGAACAAGCACTTGACACAAAGTAAATGATGTGGACCGCTCTCAATTGAGTAGAAATTTCACAATACAATTCCTTTTTCAAAAAGGTGTTTCTTTGTATAATAAACCCATTACTTGGTGTCACATACTTAAGTTTAATTGTTGTGGATACATTTTAAAACACGCTGGTGGATATTTTGGTACTGAGGATTTGAAGGTCAGATTTCCCATCTAGCACTTTCTGGATGTCTGCATGTTCACTGCATGTATGTAGGTATCCTTTTTTATTGTTGTTTTTATTTGTTTTTATTTGATAAATAAAGTTTGCACGGAAAATCCACAGCTAATCTGTAAACCAAATGTTTAACTTGTAGTTTTTTAACTACTTTGATTAAAAAAAACATGTAACATGTAACAGTAATTTGATTGTGTTTTGCCTAGCCCTGTTACATTTTGTATTTATATGTACATACATTTAAGTAGGGATAGAAATAAGACTTCCATTACACAGCAGTTTGATCCATTCTTGGATTTACTATCAGTGTAATAAGATACTCTTGTTCTTACACACTGGGGATAGTCAAATTTGTATTAAAACATGGAATGGGGGAATAGGAATCTTATTTCCAGCGCTGTTTTAGGGAATAATGTACAATCACAGCGTACAAGCCACGAAAGTGAACTTTTTCTAAAAATGAAAATTATCTATATTTTCATTTCAGCATTGAAAAGACCTGAAATTATTGTGAAATTTCCACATATTAATTTTGGGAATAGTCCAGTAGATTAATTTAGCAGCCTACCCAAACAATACGGTATACATCTGAACAGTATCCCCTAAAGCTGATGCATTGTCTCAGCAACATAGTGTGAAAGCTGCTTTAGCCTCACCTGAATTGATGTTTGAGTCCTATTGCATGTCTGACCACTTGTAAGTACTAGATTGCAGTGTTTCTACCTGTGTGACTGTAGACACTATTCAGCACGTGAGGGACAGCAAGCACATCGTGGTCTTTCACAAGGGGCGCTTCTTCAAGGTGTGGATGTACCACGACGGACGGCTGCTGAAACCCAGAGAGATCGAGCAGCAGATGCAGAAAATTCTGGACGATAAATCTGAGCCTCAGCCTGGAGAACAGCATCTTGCAGCACTCACTGCAGGAGACAGGTGGGCTTATTAAGAGAGCTTAAAGGAATAGTAGCCAATGCATCCCATTCCATATTAGCACCAGGAACATTATCACTGGTCCCTTTTGGCTCAACTGAAGGTCTTCTTTTCGTTCTTTTCTTTGTGTTTTTTTTCTTTAATCACTTCCTGTTTGTAGGTCACATTGTCTCGTTTGAATTGAATAAAACCGTTTGGTAACAGAAGCTGTTTAGTAGTTTGACAAATCTACAGAGTTTTATGTGAAATAAATGTGTTCATCCAAAACATAATCAGAAGATCTCTAGTAATTACCAGGTAAAGGCACGGTTGTGTGGTGTGAAGGGTGAGTCAGGGGAGCAGAGGTTTATGTCCTGGCAGTTGCTGATTTTTGCAGGGTATCTGACAGGAATCCTCATGTTGACTGTGACTGATGCTCTCAAGGGTTTATGAGACAGAACTGGCAGTGACTCAAGTGGACACCTGTAGGGTTGAACTGGGAGTTGCTGTGGGGAGATAACATAATTGGACATGCTAAATTGTAACACAGCAAGTAAACTGTTGTGGCAGGACAAATTGGCTTCACCTGACCTGAAGTGAAAAAAATAAGAAGGGAGAGCAGTGAGTGTGATTCTTACAGGAACCTCCCTGAAGGGTGGTGTTGGGCTGTTGCCTATTTACAGAAATAAACAAATAGCTCTAAAAGTTGCTTGTAGGAACCATTGGCAAGAGATGTTGAAATAAAAACCACATTTAGAGAGGGAAGTTGAGCCAAGAGTTCACTGAGGTCGAGGTTCAATCATTACTGTTACTGAAGTTCATGAGACTTCCATATATTTGTAAACATTTTCCTTTTGATTTCTCCATCTAATTAACAATTAAAAAGAGGTTTCATTATTTGGTCACTGTCAGTAGTAATCACATTACACTCATTTGCATTCTGTAGAGTGCCTTGGGCCAATGCCCGTCAGAACTACTTCAGCAAAGGGAAGAACAAGCAGAGTTTGGATGCAATTGAGAAGGCAGCCTTCTTTGTGACCCTTGATGATACTGAGCAAGGCTATAACAAGGAAGATCCTGTGAGATCACTGGATAGCTATGCCAAGTCTTTGCTTCATGGAAAATGCTACGACAGGTAGGCTTGTTTGTAACATATTACATTTACCTGATGCATGCATTACTTCTAAGCTATATCTTGAACAACTTGGTATGGGCATTCCTTAGCACACATTCATGCAGGTGCTAGAATACCTAATCTCTGGTTATGATACACCATATGGATTGATTTGGATATTTATTTTGTATGGTGTATTTTCTTTTTCTTCACTTGTAGGTGGTTTGACAAGTCTTTCTCCTTTATTGTATACAAGAATGGAACCATGGGCTTGAATGCAGAGCACTCGTGGGCAGATGCTCCTATTGTTGGTCACCTTTGGGAGGTAGGGCTCCACAGAGAAAGGGTTTCTCTATTAACTCGAGGGAGGTCTGAGGAACTGCTTGTCATTGCAAGCAAAGCAAGCTTGTTCTAAGCATTTCAGTTACACTTTATTACACTTGAATTTACTATAAAATTAATTTAAAAAAATAACTACAAGACATGGGTTATTCATAAGTTGGACTATTAAACTCTATTGAAATGAATGTTTAAGGTTTTCATGTTGCAGCTGCCTTTTCATTTTTGATAATTGTATTTGTCTGCGGTCAGACCAAGTGTAATACAATATATTACAGTGATCTGTGTGTCAATCTGCCCACTCCATGTAACTCATATTAGGTAGGTCATGGAGGTGGCTTACAAGGAACTTTCATTTTTCAAGTACGAAATGTAACCATTACTGAATGGGCATTTACCTCCTAAAGACCTGAATACTTTATACTAAAGGTGCTCTTTGAGCCTGTGATGTGGTCGTGACTGGCCCCCAAGGGATGAAAAGTACTGCAGTCACAGATCTCTGCACCATTTTTCCTTTCAAGACTTACCTGATCAGAGAGCCTTTTTCAAATAAGTATGTTGTTATTTATAACTGTGTATATTTCACATTTTATGTGTTTTTACATATTTTGTAGGTGGTATTTAAGCGAATCGCTGTAATAGTTCTATTCGCAAGTATGTGTGTGCAGTACAACCTGTTGCTAGTTACATCCTGCTGTGGCCTTGTGCCGTGCATAAAGCCAGGGACCCAGCAGCATAAGTCGGCTGGCTTTGTGCTCTCCCCCCAGTGTGCATAGCTCCGGCTGGACCTTATTTTCTTCTGGCTTTTGCTAATTAGCACTGTAACAGACATTTTATATTATTTGTGCAATTGTTAAAATACTGTTTTTTGTTGAGAAAAAAAAATATCATTGTGTTATTTCAGTTTTTTACAACACACGTGCAGTAAGAGCAACTACTGGACTCAGCAGCATTGCACAGAACCAAGATACTTGCGTTGGCTGGTTGTTGCAATTACAACCACAGTATCTCAATGCCGTTTTGGTGACCAGCTATTTTAGCATCACCATTGCGACAGCTGTTAGTTCATTCTAACAAGCAGGCTTTTCTCAGTCATGTTGGTACTGACTGAGGGGCTTTTATAGGGGGGCATCCTTTTGCCACATTTTTGCAGGATCACTCAGATGCTTTGTTGCAAACTCCATGCGGGCTTTGAGATGGCTTATTTTTAGTAATGGCTTCCTTCTTGCCACCCTGCCAAACAGGCTACTTTTGTGATGTTCTGGATATTGTTGCACATTTTCTCCCATCTCAGCCATTAAACATTGAGCTCTTTCAAAGTTGTTGTTGGTCTCACACCAGTTTCCTCCTTGCCCGGCTGCTCAGTTTGGAGGGAAGGCCTGATCTAGGCAGTGTCTGGGTGGTACAGTGGACCTTCAGTTTCTTGATGATTGAGTAGACTCTGCTCACAGGGATAGTCAGAGACTTCGATATTGTTTGTACCCTTCTCCTGATCTGTGCTTTTCAGAGACTTTATCTCTGACTTGCTTTGAAAGCTCCTTGGTCTTCATGGTTGAGTCTGTGCTTGAAATTCACTACCTGACCAAGGAACCTCACAGAGACAGGTGTTTATCTTCTGAAATCACAAGACCCACTAATATTGCACACAGACAGAGGCCATTCAGCTAATTGTGTGGCTCATTAAGGTCATTATGAGCACCAGAATTAATTTAGGTTTGCCACAGCAAAGGGTTTGAATACTTATGCAATCATGACTTTTCCATTTTTATTTCATATTTAATTATCTATTAACTTCTTTCTTTTTGTTTTTGCTTTGAATGGGTGGAGTAGGTTGTGTATATAACACATTAATTCCTACTTCAAAGTGTCATGACTACAAGCTTTAAAGCAACAAAATGTGAAAACTGTGAGATGGTCTGAATACTTTTGCAAGGCACTGTATACCATCACCTCGTAGGTTTTTGTATACAAGTGTCTGAGATTGAAAAGAGCGACTGGTTGATAAAGAGAGGCAAAGTGTGAGGACGCCAACTACTCAGTAACCAATCAGAGCTTTTCCTATGACTTGCATGTTTCTGGTCTGAACAACATACAATAAAATGATCTAATGAGAACAATAAAGTCAACAACAGTTTTACCATAATGTGTGCCTCGGTGTTGTAGAAAGACCTGTGAATATATGGTAATTCATAGTGTTTAGAATGTACTGTACATTGAGTGTGACCCTTTCTTTAATAGAGGGTAAACTGTATTGTTTTTTTATTATTTTTTGGCAGCATGTGTTGTCTACGGACAGTTTCCAGCTGGGATATGAAGAGGATGGGCATTGCAAAGGCAGCATTAACCCCAATGTGCCTGGACCCCAAAGACTACAGTGGGAGAGTCTAGAAGAAGTGAGTTTGTGAGACTAAATGGAAGATACACCATACACATTCATGGAGTACTGTATTTATTCCACGAGTGAGGGTTGCTGAAAAACCCCAAGCCCCCGAAGGGGTGATTCTCAGAAAGTAAGGTGGAGAAACAAACATTGCTTGAAGGAGACTCCACGACAGAATGCTTCAGAGAGCGCAACAGTAATACGCTTCCCCACCTCACTTCCTCAAAATATTGTTTTGCTGGATTAATTAATAAGAATACCAACTAGCCAATGGGTAACAAGTTGGGAAAACATAGATGATTGAAGGTATTTCTGATAGTATTTTTCAAGTTTTTCTTTCCGTGTCGTTCCTATCGCGTTTAGAAAGGAACTCTTAAGATATGAAGTATGTATTTATGGGGGTGTTTTTATCTGTAACTCGATTACTTAATTATTATTATTATTTTATTATATTTTTGTTGTGGGCTGATAAGAGGCCCCACCCCCCCACACCCATTTCTGGACTGCCATCAGATTCTGTGTCCTTTTGTTTGACGATATATACAGTACGCTCTCACTAATCTAAACCACTTCAGTCCAAACTGACATCATTATGAAATGCATGCCGACGTTTCATTGTTCTGTGATACGTTTCTCTGTATCTTTGTATTCAAATGTTCCTGGATGTAAAGGTAGCGATTGTTTGTGGGATTGGAGGATTCACGCTGACCTTCAGTTCTCCTCTGCCACTCCTAGTACTGGAAACAGCAAATTACCCTTTATCTTCCGAGAACACTAAAGTTAACTATTCATTGAGTGATAAGGTTCCTGGTTTATTATCTGAAACTAGGAAACACTTTCATCTGGGGTTTTCAGGATATTTACAGTTGTTTTTCATCATGTTGCCACATAAAGTGCAGAGTTCCTGGCAATTATCAGGGACAGTTAAATAGGACATGGTATGACATGTTGCACGTACGTAACATTTGGTTTAGTACTAGAGCTACGGACAAAAGTTTTGCATGACTCAGAATTTTTGGATTGAGACATAAGTTATTTATCATGTAATCAAAGAAATTGCTAAATTATGTATGTCTACCGGAAGCCATAATAATAGTACTGTATTTCATGTTAGATTTTGAACTGTCTATTGTATTTAAGTGTTTTTTCACAGACCATCTATTTTGTAACATTATTTCAATACTGTTGCTGTTATTCTGTCACATGTTAGTACCCTTAATAGGAAAGAGAAAATGAAACATATTTGCTTTAGACATTAATAACTTTTTTGCAATCAGCTGATGTAATTAGTTATATTTAATGTATGGTTTAAAATATTACCACCAGGTGGCACTATAACTCCAGGAATCACCTTTTTGTTGTTTTGTTTTGTTTTCAAAAACACTGGAGCTCAAAAGGCACATGCCAGTCTATGTAACTTAAACTGAAGCATATAGTAAAACCTGGAAGTGTTTGAATGTGTTTATATTTGTTACTGACCCATGATTTTTTGTTGTTGACAAGTTTTTGGTGCTTTCAGAGTTTAGGAGCTGCTCTTCAGTTCTAGCTGCCTGTCATAGAGACCTGTAACTTTGGTTAGGCCAGCCAAAGTGTCTTTATAGCCATAGCCAGCACCATCGATTGATCTGCCACTGTAGTAAGAACGACCGAAGGGCTTTGCAAGTTTCTCTCTCGTTTGTCTCACTCTCATTTCTTTCATTATTTCGTCTGCAGTGCCAAAGTGTTATCCAGAGCTCTCTGAAGGTTGCCCAGGCACTGGCTGACGACGTCGACTCCCACACTTTCCCATTCAACAAATTTGGAAAAGGTCTGATCAAGAAGTGCAGGGTGAGCCCCGACGCCTTCATTCAGATTGCCCTGCAGCTGGCTCATTTCCGGGTAAGAGAGTGGCTGGACCTGGTCAGCACTGGGTCAAGCATTACTTGGACCTATTCAAACTCCTCCCTGTTAAACCTAGTTTTTCATTTGAGCTCATTAGATCGAGGAATGCTTGAGTATGTTGTGCAGGCACTGAGCAATAATAAGAGGAAATATCTGTAATTTGAAGCAACTTTCCACATCTGTAACCATAATTGCCATAAAACTAGCATTTCATGTTTGTCTACAGATTTTTTTCTGTATGATGGAAACCTGAAACTTAGACAGACAACCTGGCTTAAAGGGACACTGAGTGGCCAACCTGCTGGTCTTTGCTGGGGATTTAAAAGAGGTTTCTCCTCGCGCAACGGTGTCCCTACTGGCCAGTTGTCCATAGAGCTCACCCAGATATTTGTAGGGCTGGCTTTCTCCTCAAGTGGCTGCTAGCTTGCCATCATACACTCACAAGCTCATTTGTGTAAAACGTAAACTGAAGCATTGAGATTTCTATGAATAACCAAGGTGTTTTTTGACAAGGAATGTTCTGTGTTATCCATTATTGACATTTACAAACATTGCTAGTTTGAGGTTTTAAATATATTGCCCCCCCCCCCCACACAGGACAAGGGCAAGTTCTGCCTGACATATGAAGCCTCGATGACTCGACTCTTCAGAGAGGGTCGAACAGAGACTGTGCGCTCCTGCACCGTGGAATCATGCAGCTTTGTACACGCCATGATGGATTCCCAAAAAACAGTAAGAGCTGCAATAACAAAATCAATAACCATACACTAATGGTATATTAACTGTGTTCATTCTCAGTGTAATTGTACAATTTAACACCCAGTTTTGGGCAAAAAAAAAAAAAAAAAAAAAACATGCTGGAAGAAGTGAATTCTTGAACAATACATACTATTTAATTTCTTTACTAAGATATATAAAAGTAATGTTGAGGCAGATACTGAATGTCTGTAGAAGCAAGATAATGATAACTTGTTTGTTGCATCCCAAGAATGAAGAGAAAATGAAGCTGTTCAATCTTGCGGCTGAAAAACACCAGAATTTGTACCGTCTGGCAATGACTGGGGAAGGCATTGATCGGCATCTCTTCTGTCTCTATGTAGTGTCCAAATACCTTGGGGTCGATTCTCCCTTCCTGAAAGAGGTGAGTATGTTTTCTGTAATAATAATAATTGTATTTTTAAATCCTATTGTTTGAGACTGCAGTTTTAAATATACAGGTATATTCATAAACTAGGTTCACTAGATGGTGCTAGCTCTTAAACAGACACTGCTGATCTATCCTGTGTTCCAAATGTCTGTTTTGACAACCAGACAGTTAGAGCTGGAGAGCCTCTCCAGAAAACTGGTCAAAGCACACAAGGTATGTAGAAAATGGAATGAAAGTCAGTATTTGAGTAACAAGAACTAGAGCCTTGCTACCCAACCCAAGCTCGACGGGATCCGACAATAAGTGTCGCGTTCGGTTCAGGTCAGGTGTAGTTTGTATATTATAGTTTGGGCTTGGGTCGGGTGGGCTCAGTGTTTTGTCAGTGAGTGGATTGTGGCGTTTGTAATTTTCAGTGAGTATTTTAAGTGCTTCTTAAAACTCACTTCCTGCTAACTTTTTTGCTTGTCTAAAAATATCTTGTGTGAGTGAAGTGCTGTGTGAGTGGCGAGGACTTCTAGCGTGCACGTCAGTCAACCAAAAATGTATGTGAAGGAGAGATTTTCTAACAAAAATATGGAGGCCGATGATGTTGCTGGAAAGGGAACGTCTAATTTTACTGTTTGGGAAAAATGATGACATTGTTTTATTCAGTGATAAAAGTCCATGTGGCTTTGTAGGGCTGCAACGAGTGGCACATTTTGACCTTCAAAGGTTTGGAACACATTACCGAAGGAAGGTTTGAACCATCAATGGTGCTAATTTGCATAATTTACTGGTGATGTCACCATATCTACTTGTATTGGATTGAAAATCCTTTTATTTGACATTTGAAACATTCACATGTAGTTTAGAAGTACACTGCATAGAACAGTGTTTTTTATAATTTAAATAAAAATACATGTTCTTTGTTCACACGTAATTGATGCTGCTTGTGATATATTCAGTAAGCTTGCATTGCAGCATCACCAACTGCAGCAGACTTAGGCAAAAGAAGCTTACAGTGAACTGCAAAAGTATTTGGACAGTGACACATTTTCTGTTCTTTTGGCTCTGTATTCTAGCACTTTGGATATGAAATGATGCAGTGACTGTCAGCTTTAATTTGAGGGTATTTTCATCCATATCAGATGAACCATTTAGAAATTACAGCACATTTTGTACATAGTCCCCCCATTTTAGGGAACCAAAAGTAATTGGACAATTGGCTTCACAGCTGTTTCTTATTAGGCAGGTGTGTTTGTTTGCATCGTTAGTGCATGCACAAGAGAGCTGTCAATGTCTAGTCTTGCTTCTTGGCTTTGCATTTGCCTTTGGAGTCTGTTGCAATGACCCCAAACTTACTGCCATAGCAACCAAGGAGTTTTTCAGGGCCAGTCAAATTCTTGACTGGCCAAGTCAATCACCCGATGACATGCTGAAGACAAGACTGAAGGCAAAAAGCCCCTGAAACAAGCAGGAACTGAAGATGGCTGCAGTACAGGCCTGGCAGAGGGAAGATACCCGGCGTCTGGTGATGGCTATGGGTCGTAGACTTCATGCAGTCATTGCATGCAAAGGATATGTGACCAAGTACTAAACATGACTACTTTATTGTACGAAATGTTAATCTGTCAAAATACTTTTGGTACACTAAAATGGAGGGACTATGTACAAAACGTGCTGTCATTTCTAAACAGTTCATCCGATATGGATGAAAATACCCTCAAATTAAAGCTGACAGTCTGCACTTTAATCATAGTCATTGTATCATTTCAGATCCAAAGTGCTGGAATACAGAGCCAAAACAACAACAACAAAAAATGTGTCACTGTCCAAATACTTTTGGAGTTCACTGTAATTTAGAAGTCACCGTTCCAAACAGGTTGTCACTCAGTCATTTTACTACTATAATAATAATAATAATAACAAATAATAATAATAATAGTAATAATAATAATAATAATAATAATAATAACAATAATAATAATAATAGTAATAATAATAATATGAACTTACGCTTGTCAAGTGACCCCGGAGATTGGTTGTGCCTCCATTACACATCAAGAGTCGCTTGCACAGTTTGCATTCAGTTAACAAAAAAATCCCAAACAGCAGAGGGGTTTCGACACATTTCTTTCAATACAGTTTATGATATACAAAGCTTTGCTGTCGATGGTGAATGAAGAAATTAAAGGTTTGCCTCAGGATAACATGAGTTGGAGTGAGGAGGGGAGGACGTTGCTCAGTTTTAAATATTAAAATTATTAGTGTTAACGCATATTTTGTATGTTTCAAACATATTCTACCATATCGCTTCTCTTACAATGTCTTGTACGCTAGGTATTCAGTACATATTTTACTAAAGCACTAAAACCGCTATAGGTACCGCACCAGTGCTTTGGATACTATACCCTGCTCCATACACGGCAGCGGCACCACGTAGAGTTGCTACATATAAAGATTCGTTGGAATACAACTTTTGTTTAAGTAATATGCATTATACAAATAAAAACCAAATTTTGCATGTGAGTGACATGTAATGTGTGATTTGTTGTATTCACACATTGTCAAACGGTTTCTGTTAACAGAATTAAACATTTTTAGGTTTAAAACAATCTTCGAATTCCTGACTAGCGAACGAACCTTCGAACCGTGTAACACAGCCCTATTGCTTTGTACAATGCAAATCTTGCAAAATATTACGACAACAAAAAGATGGGAAATTCATCTCTGCAGCGGCACATTTGTATTTGTCCTGTAGCTGTTTTAAAAAACAGTGTTGTGGTGGTGTAATATTTGTTGTTGAACATTAATTTAGTGGTGGGATATGATATAGGCTTGTCTAAAATGAGTATGCAAATGTGTGTCTATTTATGGTAACAAAGTTTTGAAGAAGCCTGTTATTTTCTTTTCAATGCAGTGTTGGATTATTAGGAAAAGAAGTAAATGAGATATGATTAATTGACTGTTTTTTTTTCTTTATTTACGTTTTAACTGGAACTCGGAATAGACTCTACAAGGAAGGTACTTGGTCTCAATCGAGTAGGTTTAGAATTATGATATTTAAGGAGATGGAGGGGTCGGGTATGCAGATATTGCAAAGGTCTCTGGCTTGGATAAGGGCGTCCTGCTAAGAAATAAATAATAAGTAAGAGGACATCACAAAAAACCTCTTTTAGAGTTACAAACATTTGAACTTCAATGAATGAACAATTGCGTATCAGTTTTATACTTGCCAGGCAAAATCAAATCTGTTGATGTTGATGTTTCAGGTGTGTTCACTGTGTGCTTCCTGTCCTGTAGGTGCTTTCGGAGCCATGGAGGCTCTCTACCAGCCAGACTCCTCAGCAGCAATTGGAACTGTTTGACTTGGCCAATAACCCTCACCATGTGTCCAGCGGGGGGGGCTTCGGACCTGTGAGTAGAGCCTTTATTAACTTGATATAAAACAGGGATAAGATCATGAAAAAAGCATCGGAATTGTGACTTTGGGGCTAATTAAATCTAATATTCTATTGCAGTTGCAAAATATAACCATTATATATTTATTGATTTTTGCTAAAAAAAAAATACTAAAATATTCCTGATGGAACAACAGTCATGTTGCGATATAGACACCTTCTGGGTTGACAATAAATCCTGTACTGTTAAAGGTTTGGAGAGCATTATAGTAACTTCATTTCTTGGATTTGGTTCCTCGACGTACGGACCTGCCATTCCAACAAAAATGCAACAGATCTGCATATATCCAGCGAAACATTGAAAGGGGTTGGATTTGACACAGAGAGAACTATAAATCATTACAGCTGATACTGAGATGCAAACTTTGGGTGTCCCTATTACAAAAAAAAATTAGATCCACCGTGATTTTTCTTTGTAATCCACAATATTGTTTACAAGACTGATTCCAATAAGTCAGAACTGTACTAACGGCACGCTTTCCTCCTCAGGTCGCTGATGATGGTTACGGTGTCTCTTACATCATCGTTGGAGAAAATCTCATCAATTTCCACATCTCCAGCAAGTTGTCAAGCCCAGAGACGGTACATTTTTCACTTAATTTAGTTTGAGATCCAAATCATAACCGTTACCATTCAGAAATGTGTGTGTGTATCACACTTATAAATATAATAAAACAGATAAAATAATACAACTTGGGTTCAAGCATACAGTTATTAATAACACTAACTCTGAGGTGGTTCAAAATTTTCAAAAGGCTTTTTTTCAGTGACGGGCCAGCTGAGAGAATACTAACACTGAGCTTAAAATATCAGCCTAACCCTAACCCTACTTGAAAGAATTTTGTTTGCAGGACTCTCACCGATTCGGAGAAAACATTATCCAGTCCATGCTTGACATCCTCGCTCTCTTCAACCTCAACGCAAAGGCAGGCAAATAACTGTTCTGCCCCAGACGAAAAGAAAAGAACAATCTGTTGGATTGCTTGTTTCAAAATACGCTTCCATGTGCTTGTACAGAAATGTTTGGGCGTTTTTAATCTTAAAGAAATTAAACAGTTAATGTATGTCATTTAATGAAGATACATGTTTAAAAAATGTATTGGGAAAATAGTGTTGTAGCACAGATTTAAATGGACCTACTCCACAAGATTGTATGTGCTGGTGCCATAATTAATATATCTTGTGACTAAAAACAAAAAAGGTTAAGAAAAGGAGACTGGAAAAGGTTGTCTTCAAATAACCTACGAAAACATGGCATCAGCAAGTGCAGGAATGAGGTGTTAATATTGCAGTCTTACACAGTGCAGTGTACAGTAACTGTTATTATTAGCTGCTAAATTATTTAATGAAGTCAAGAAAAAACAAAATAGTTCAAAAGTTGTTTTTATTTTTCATACTTCAGGTTTTTACCTTGGTCCAGCTGTAACGACACTAACTAGCTTGAATGAATGCAAAAAATAAAAGCCCCTCCCTCAGAAAGGGGTCTTGCTGTAAATAAATGAGGAACACACACTGATTCACACCCCCTGCATGGGAAAGTGAAAAGGCTGAGGGTTCTCCTTTCAGTTACTGTGGAAGGAAGTTTCATAAGTAAGTTGTATGGTAAAATGAAGTGTCCTGTTCACAAGGATTCAGTGTAGCAATATAATACTCACAGGTGAAAGTTTTAGGAGCGGCAGTGTAATATTGTACAATACTGTATGTACTTCAACCATTAAAACAAGAAAAGACTTGAGAACTACATGCGATTCCAGCCTTTTCCTTTCACTTCTTGATTTGATCAGATTGTCCAGTAAAAGTAAGGTTGACGGCTATCAATTTTCTGTAGTGTTTTTTTTTATTTTATTTTTTTTAAATTTTAACCTAACTTAAGTGTTACAGAACAGTCTGTGTCCTGTCATGCAATTTTTCACATCTCTTGTTCTGACCACATTGGGCTTTGGTAATTTAGCTAGTATCTTCTGAGAAAAATCTCCAATCTGCCATCTGAACAAGTGTGGATTATAGAAAGAAATGTGACTGCACACATGTAATTTTTATAATTACACTTGCACTTCCTAGATCAAACAGTACTCAAATTAAATCACTGAAAACAATTAAACATTTGCATTCCCAATTTAAGGTACTACATTATAAACATACTCATGAATCTTGGTGTTAAAATTGACCACAATTATGGGTCCCTAGTTTAGGCACAATTTTATGTGAACCTGTCTGGTTTCACTAGTGGAGCTAGTCTTACTGAACAGATAGAGCGCATTCTTGTCTCTTGGCCACGATAAATTAATAGCAAGAAGCTTCTTCTCTTATTTGGATATTGAAGTTGAAAGGCCAGCCTCCTTGCAGGTGCCCTTTCCTCTGGTTGGTGGGGTTTTTCCTCCTGCTGGAACTCAGTCTTGAATTACAGATATTCCCCGTGGGGGCGTTATTGAGGACAGGGTTGTTTTTGCCACCCACGTTATGGTTGACGGCCTGAATTTGAGAAGGGATCTTTGCTACAGCCGTGCACTGGGTACTACATTTTGTTATTCAATAGACTCTGGACTTCCTCACAGGTTATTTTCAGTTTTAATAGTATTACAGAAATATTCAACTCTGCTTTTAGAAAAACAGGACCACCTCCTGTATGGATATGAAGTGCTTCCTGGCTAAAAACATTTTTTTTTTTTTTTTTTTATAGTGGATTTGCTGTAATAAACTGGTTGGCAGTGACTGTCCAGTTTAAACTGCTTCTTCAGTCGCTAGTTCAGGGTCTTGTTTGCAGGTACCAGAAGTTCGTGGAGTTCACGATTATTCACACTGAACGTGCGGCTGCTTCCAGTCTCTCTGACTTGCTTTCTCAAAACTCCAAGTGAAAGTGCAGCTTTTTCGTGAAATTAAGCTTTGAATAGCTTCTTAGGCTTCGGAGGGGGAGGGGGATCATTTTGAAAATGAGGTAGAACTATTAATTAAAGTAGAAATAAAGAAGGATATATTATTTTGACACAGGTCCCCAGGACCAAGTTTCTGACGCCCTGGGTTAAGGGTTATCTCAATTGATATATCAGTTGCATTTAAAAATATCTTAAAGTGATTTATTTTATTTAAAGCAGATTGAAATCGAAAAGCAATTTAATTTGTCTAAATGTATTTAAGATATGTTATATACCCTTGAGATATAAAGGTAAAAAACAAAAAACAATTGGGTAAATGAGGGACACCAAGTATATTGAAAGCAAGGGCTTCCACACATGTGGCTCTTGCTTTAATTAAGTAAATAACATCGCAGCATGATTAAGGTCATGTATAAAAATACTGGACAGGCCTGGTTGACTATAATTATGGCTAGCATGGCTGCAAGAGGAGACCTCAGTGACTTTGAAAGAGGGGTGATTGTTGGGGCGTGTTTGGCCGGCGCTTCAGTGACCAAGACAGCTCAACTTGCTGGTGTTTCACGAGCAATGGTTTCTAAGGTGATGTCGGTATGGAACTCTGAGGGAAAGACATCATCAGCAAAGGGCAACAGTGGGCGGAAGCGCATATATCCAGGATCGTGATATCCGTGCATTAATTTGAAGTGCAAGGCAAAACAGGCGAGCAACTGCACTGCAAATTTCAAAACTGGGGTGCGAGCAGCCAGTTTCATCAAACGGTATGCTGAGAACTCCACAGAGTGGGATACCATAGTCGGTATAGTGCACAAACCGTCGACGCCTGAGACAGCTTTTTCCACCTCCATCAACCAGACATGAGTTGATTGACTTTCTCGCGGAAGAATGGTGCTGTATCCCTCCTGCAGAATTCCAGATTCTGGTAGACTATGCCACAGCACATACAGACTGTATTGGCCACACGTTGTGGACCAACGCCCTATTAAGTGACTTTACGTTGGTGTTTCCATTTTTTGTCCACTGTACACCTCATATTCAAGGGGGTCCTGACAAGAATCTCTAAATTATTTAAAATATATTTCTAAATATATGAAGATATTTAACAAATAATTTGTATATATTTTTTGTAATATTGTCTACTTCTCTATTTCTCCATTGGCTATGTTCACAAACTTTGTTTATATATATATAGTGGCACCATAATTCAGATGCAATCAAGGTGCTGAAAGAGATCATACATACTGACCGTGTATAGAACGTTTGGAATAGAATGATGGCGAATAGCACACTATATTTTAATATACCAATTAAAAGCAGACGTCTTAAGTGTCACTAACATGTGGGATCACCAAAATGGACAGGAAGCTGTAGCCCAACACTGTGGAGCAATCTTGAGCCTTTCCTTCCGCCTTCAGAGTTAAATTTCAGGAAAGAATTCCAACTTTAATGAGTTTTAACCCTTTACTGTCCACCACTGGCGCTCTGTCTAGAAAGGGCTGCTGTCCACATATACATGACTGGGTACTCTGTACAGCTGGCAGAAGCGATGCCAGCCGCAAGCTAATAGATGGGCTGTCAGAAGCTAACACTTGTTGGTTGTTTTCAGATATTATTTCGCAAAGACAATTTAATTTATAAAATATTTCCAGATAATTTATCAGTGTTTATTTTTTATTTAATTTAATTTTTGTAATGAATATCATTGCAAATGTTTATAATTTCTGAGGTAAATTATGTACAGGGAAAATTCATGAAGCAGTAGAAGCTGGCGCATTTGCATTTATTTTTTAATTTGATTATTATTATTATTATTATTATTATTATTATTATTATTATTATTAATTTCTTAGCAGATGCCCTTACCCAGGGCGACTTACAGTTGTTTACAAAATAAAATATATATCAAGAATTACAGTACAATTACTTCAGTCCTAATAAGAGCAAATACAAAACACAGGACAATTTGATATCTGGGTAATTCAAGAGCAGATAACAGTATAGATAGTTACATCAGCCTTAGATATGATTACAAGTGAAATACAAAATACTACAGATTGGACTAAGTGCAGGATTAAATACAGTAAAATATGGAGCAGATAAGTACAAGTTAAAGGGCATTAAAGGCATAGTGTTATATTGTCCAGAAGTGAAGAGTTGAGCTTTACAAATGTTGTCTGAAGAGGTGTGTCTTGAGGAGATGCCAGGTGGTGGTCAGGGACTGGGTAATCCTGACATCCCTAGGAAGGTCATTCCACCATTGCAGAGTGAGGGTGGAGAAGGAGTGGGCTCTGGAGGCAGGGGAGCGTAGAGGAGGTACAGCCAGTCTTCTAGTGCAGCCAGGTGGGAGTGTAGGAAGAGATGAAGGTCTGCAGGTAGCTGGGTGCAGTCGGGTCAAGGTATTGGTAGGCGAGTACAAGAGTCTTGAACTGGATGCGAGTGGCGATTGGGAGCCAGTGGAGTGAGCGGAGTAATGGAGTAGCGTGGGAGAAGAGAGGCAGAGAGAACACCAGACGAGCAGTGGAATTTTGTATGAGCTGGAGTGCACGGGTGGAGGACGCAGGGAGGCTGGCCAGGAGGGAGTTTCAGTAGTCTAGGTGGGAGAGTACCAGGGCCTGGAGGAGGAGTTGCATGGAGTAGTTCGTGAGGAAGGGTCGGATTCTTTGTATGTTGCTAAGGAAGAATTGGCAGGTGCGTGCTAGAGTGGAGATGTGCTGCGAGTAGGAGAGGCAGGGGTCCAGAGTTACTCTGAGGTTCTTGGCTGAGAGGAGGGAGAGAGAGTGATACATTCCAGAGGATTGGAGATAGAGAGATCAGAGGAGGGTAAGATGAGGGGAAGAAAAGGAGGTCAGATTTAGAGAGGTTGAGTTTGAGGTGATGCAAGTGCATCCAGGAGGAGACAGCAGACAGACAGTAAGAGATACGGGAGCATCATCAGCATAGAAATAGTATGAGAGACCATAGGATGCTATGAGGGGACCCAGGGAGCGGATGTAGAGAGAAAACAGGAGAGGACTGAAGACTGATCCTTGGGGTGCTCCTGTTGAGAGAGGGTGAGGTGTGGAGGTTGAGCCACGCCAGGTTACCTGGTAGGTGCAGTCGGAGAGGTAGGAGGAGAACCAGGCCAGAGCAGTGCCAGAGATTCCCAGGTCAGCGAGAGCGGATAGGAGAATTTTAGTGAGTAGTATGTAGTTCATGAGGTACATGGATGGACAGATGGTTATAACATTCAAATAAATGAATTATTCAGACCCTAAGTTGTGTCCATATACAGTAAAGGTTTAGTTATGGGTTTTTAATTTTATATAAGGTATTTTTTTATGTCTGAGTGGACCAAATTGTGAGCGACATAAAACCCTGAAATTGTGGAAAATAGTTTTGGAAGTCACAAAAAGTAACATTATTTTGGAGCCCCATAAGACTAATAAGTATGTTTAGTTTATTTACTTTTCTTAAATATTTTTGGAGGGAATTGTATATTCAATACTAGTACTCCATCAATGACAGTCAATATTGAAGGTACCTGTTTATTTGAGTCTACTGGACACACATCGTTCCACCTCCATTATCCCACACACAGGAAAACAATTCTACTGCTTATGTGATAAACTTTAAGAAACTTTAAACCAGGCACAGATTGATTAAATTAATTTAATTAACGTCCTCTTTAAATGAAATCCGCTGTATCTTGTGCCTTGTAGAGCTTTTGAATTTTATTTTTATGTAAGTCTGTACAGCCTCCATGTTTAACCACCTCATTGCCGGGGGAGACATAGACAGTAACATGTTGGGATGGCTTGTTCCCAATTATCAGTAGAGGATGCTTGTTTACAACATTTGGTATCTTTAGCGATGTAAAAACTGCAGCACAAAATGTAATTTTGTACTAATGGATCTCTTAAGAACAGACAGGCCTCTGTAATAACTGACTGTTCCCTGACCCGTATCCCATACGTGACAGGCAAACTTTCAACTGATCACTTTGACACCACAGTGGCTTTTAGGATAGGGTGTACTATAAATGGCATTTCCAATTGCAAAGCTGGAAAACACATGCACTTGACCAGACACCAGAAACCTTAAACCTTGACTTGCACTTTCTAAAAGTAGCGCACTGTTGGCTTCACTTTGCCTTGAAGATGGCACCAGTTCAAATCCCAGCTCTGAGTGTACAGAGTATGGAGGCTGTGTTTTCTGTTTTACTTGGTGGTACACAAATCAAGTGTTCTTTAAGAAGCCACAGGGGATATTTATTTAACTGTTTTTAGAATAATGAAAATTCCACATTAATGTGAATATTTTATTATATTATTTTATGCATCTGCCTTTGTACTGATTTCAAAATACCTTAGATCTGGAGTTTTAGATGTTTATTATTATTATTATGAATGTAATTATTGTACATCTGTATTTCTCACCAATTTAGAATGTTCCCTGACTGCAGCAATCCCCGCAAGAATGCAGGAGTGTGTGTGTCTCCTCCAATCCCACAGCAAGGCCTATTGCCTCTTTACACTCAGGAGCGTTATAGCAGAGGTTGGAGCTACTGGCCCTTGAGCTTAAGCTCACTGTGCGCTTGGCCAGTAGTGGGCGCTGTAGAGTATAATGACCAGTGTTGAAGTTAGGTAACTCACTGCAGTTCCTGACGATTTTGCCTCCCTAACCTGCAGGAGCGGCAGAGTCAATGTGGAATAAACTTGGCACAGCCAGGACACAAACCTGCACTCCCCTGACTGTATGACTCACGCTGCACACCACCCGTCCGTGCAGAGACCATATTGTTTGCTTTTGATGAGTGGCCAAAATACTGTAATAAACCACTCACCTAGTCTCGTTCAACTTTATTTTTTGGCTATAGCTCCAGATAAATGGCGAGACAAACAAAAATAAAACTTGCAGTTCAGTGCTCTAATTTACCATGTTTATTGTCATTGGTTTTGTAAACAAACGTTACAATTATTCTGTCAACAAAAAATTTCAATATTTAGTGAGTGATTGCTGTAAAACACACAGTTGAGTTCATGTAAAAATGCTAGCAATATAAGTGAAAGCTATACATTTCAAGTATTGATTACGAAGCATTAGGCCACGTATAACACTGGAAACATATCATTGATAAAAAAAAAAAAAAATTAAGATTTAATATGCTGCAAAGTATATATAGACCACAATCAATATTGACTTACTTATTTTTTTTTTTAAAGAAATAAACATTGGCGATTTCTTTGAGAATATCTTTTAAAACAGTTAAGGCACAAAAAGGATCACAGTTTAAAACAGTCTAATGTGTCTGGCTTATTTTTATTATAACACTCCTCCAGACACACAAGGCTTTTAACACATGCCCCTGTGTCAAGAAATTGGCCTCAGTTTACTCCAGGTTGTAATAAGCATAGTTTAAAGGAGCGGCAACCAACATTTTAAACATCTATTTGCTTACCTCTCATTCACTCTGGCAACATTTTAACTGAGCCCCCTTTCTAATGCAGATGTTTGGACTATTTGCTAGCTTAGTTACTTTAACATAAGACATGCAGGCATACAGGATAAGACTTGCTGCTGCATCCTGGTTCCCTAATCACTTCCCGTGCTTCAGATTGCTTGCTCCAATGGCCTAGCTGTAATCAGACCATGTAACTCACAGTACAACAAATGATTACTGCCAGTGTTTTATTTGAGAAATATGAAATGTATATACTATTAAAGTGAAAAATTATACAAGCAAGGAACATAGTGGTGTGATTTCTGTTGGAGTTTCTCAAGGGCTATTTGCTTTTATGGCTAATATGGCTGCCTCATATAATGATAGTGGGGGGTACAACAGGCACACGTTTTGCTGAGTGAATCAGTCAGTGCTCAGGAGCTCATATTTATTTTAAGAATACTGGCATTATTCTTAATTAAATAAAAGGTTGTTTAGTTTTAAAATAAATGTTTAGTTTTAAAAAATACTGTATCGAGCACAACTGACTGCACACTGCTGGAGGTGTTGTCTCAGGACTGGCAGCGGTATGTAAATTAGCATATAAATTAGCATGCAAATTAGTATGTTAATTAGTGCTTGTGGCTGGCAGTGCTTGTATTATTCAACACCCTTTAAAAGAGCTTCTGTGTCTGTCTCTTTCCCTTTGGGTAAAAAACCCATAAAGGTGCTTATAAGCGCTAGCACAGTTGCAATACATTCCAAATATATTATTAAAATGGGTTAGTACAATAACCCACTAGGGGGATGTTTAGAGTCAGATCTAAACATTAGGGTGCCTGAATTGAGTAAAGACCATTGCAATAATAGTCAAGCAGAATTTATATAATTACAGTTTGGAGTAAAAAAAATGAAATGTGACCATCTTCATCTCAATAACAAGGACACCTATCGACAACAATTTCATAAAAATGTAAACTGTAAAAGGTTAAGACATTAAAATGAGCAAAAAGTACCAAGCCACGTTAAGACATAGTTAACCTATCAGACCTGAGAGTTGCTTGGAAAATATAGTGTAAGAAGAATAAGAAATCAAATACCAGGTCCCAGAGGAAATACAGGTGGATCTAGTCACTGCAATGCAGTTGCATATTTTACAGCTCCAATTTGAGGGCACACCACATGGATTTCAAGCAATTACAAGAAGCCAGAAGTACAAGCATCTGGCGATACCAAAAGTTTTAAGTAGCAAGTAGTTAAAATGACAGTATAATGTTCAGCCAGACTTGCTAAAAGCAGACAGGACCAAACCCTTTTAAAAAACTATTCAAGGCACAGTATCCAGTCCATGCAGCGACCTAGTAAATCCCAGAAATTGTCCTTAGTTTCCAAGTACATTACTTGCACTGTCATTCATAGTGTAGCTTTTTTTGACGACTGAATGGCCAATACTATTTTGCAATCACATTTCTCACATTCAGGGCCCTATTCACAAAACGTTAAGGACTGTTTTGAATGTTTATGAAGATTCTCTCAGGTTTAATACCAATGTTGAGAGATCTAGTGTTGAATGCCTTTTATTGTATTTGGTGCTGCTGATTCAATAGTTTTGCACACATTCAAATCCAATGACAGAATAACCAAGCGAATCCCAGTCTTTCAGATTGCCTTGTTTTGCTAAGCAGATGCTGAGCTTGAGGTTTAAACATGTTTTTTCACGTTGTACTTGTTATAAAAACAGAATACTCCATCAACGTTCATGGAGTGCTGTGGTTATTTCATACATAAACAACCCATTTGACCCCCTGCATAACTGTTTGATTACGATTGATTTTGGGATGACTTTTTCATATAAGGAGGAAATGACTGCAACAGCCTGTGAAGTTTCCAAAATACAAAATAACAGAAGCTCAGATCGTTCCTTTTCCAACAGCCATATCCTGAATTTAAAAGATCATCCAGATAACGATAGGGCGACCATCAATAATGTTGACAGCAAATAACAGGTAAGAAAAGATATTACTTCTTTAAGTATAATCTATTTTAAATCAGTTTCAATTCATTTGAGAGTGATGTTTTTCACTGGGTCTCTCTGCTCACGTTTCAAAGGATTTGTCTAATATTATTGTTCATAGAATATGCATTATCCTGGCTAATACACTATAGAAAACATCCTTCACATTTTCTTTCCTATTGGCTTTTTGATGCTCCGTTGAATGGAAACTTCGGTAAACGTTAAAAACTGTTAAATGTAAACAAACAGTTCAATCAGTACTGTAAATGCAAAACCGATGCTATGGCACAATAAAAAACAAAAAGCAAATCTTGAATCTAGAAATCATTTCACGTAAAGTGCAGATACAAAAAGCGCCATGTCTCAGGGTACTGTCTTGGGGCACTGCAGCTGTGGTCTTTGAAGCAAGTGCAACTCAGAAAGCGAGTGTGGAAAACCAGCAGGCCTTATGAACTCCTTCGTTGGAAAACAGCCACTTCTTCAAGGGGAACGGAGTAATTCTCCAACAAAGTCCCGCCGTCAAAAACCTTGCCATTGTTTGTGTCCATCCACTGGTATTCACTGCCTGGCAGGTAGATATCCCGTTGCACTTCACCACGCTCTGTCACTGGGGCGACAAGCAACTGCATAAAAACAAACACAACACTTAACACTTATGATTTTTGCTGTAAATGGTTTAACTTTCCAGACTTCAAACTCTAGATTAACTTCCTGTGTTACAGGTATAAGGAACTCCACACCCCACTTTCCTCATCCCTTTGGCACAGGAAGTGCTAAAGGGATTATTCTGATTGGAGCGTGAATGATTAAAATGACTATGTAAGAAAATGATTCAAATTCAATTTGAAATCATAGGCGCTTTATGCTATAATTACCACTGGCCTGTGTTGCTATCACATGGTTACATGATTAGTTTTTAGATAAGATGGAATACAATTCTGACACACATTCAGCATTTTCCCACAGAGAAAAGGAACGGCTGTCAAACTTATTTTGCTCTTAAGAGGAATGAAATAAACGCAGGTAGTAGTTCAAGGAATAGTGTCAACAATTGGTGTCAAAAACAGTGGCGGAAAAAAGTTTACATTGAATAAATCCTCAGGAATGGTTGAACGCAAGCTTGTGAATGCAGTCTTGCAACTTGGTGTTTTTAACCAGGAGCCGCACCGCATTCTGGGGGGGGTTACATTCTGGGGGGGGGGGGGGGGGGGTCTTGCCTGAATACCCAGGGTAACTCAAGTCGGATGTATTCGTGTTTGTTTCATGCAAATATATAGAACAACTTTTAATCTAATTAGTAAATAATATTTCAAATATGTATTTTTCTTTGCATCCCAATAGATTTATATATGATTTGTACTCCATTGCATTGAAAGCCCAATTCATTCTTGACTAACTAGTGACTGATCAATAATAAATTGGTTTAACAGTATATTTTAAATCATTTCTAGGAGTGATGCAACATGCTGTATTTTCTCATGTCTTTAGTGTTTGCAACCTTACTCCATAACAAATACTGCCTTGTCCAAACTGTAGAATAACATACCACACAAAACAATGATTTCCTAATAGGAGTACTCTTTTCTAACCTCGTCCCCAATAAGAAACTCGTCATCAATGGTGTAGGTAACGGGGTCATTAGGATTGATCCACCAGACAGGTCGAAAGACCGGCCTGCCTTGTGAGGCCCACTCTTCTGCATACTTTATTATGAGCGGAACGACAGAGTCTTGGTGTTTGAGTATATACAATCTCGTGAGGTTCAGGACCTGCAATGCAAGCACAAGACAGCATTAGGAATCTTAAATACAGATCAAGATATTGCATTCAAATATAAGTCTTGATATATTTCCATATGCCTTTTTACAATTTAAGCTTAAAAATACAACTAGGGTTAATCTGGTCAGTTTTAGTTTCCAATTCTTGTAAATAAAAATTTCCAGAAAAATATTCTGTTAATTCAGTTGATAATACATGCAGTAGTAAGGTTTTACATAATAGTGTTTTAAAGTTAAATTAGAAATGTAGAAGTTAGTAACACACTCATTTGAATACTCATAAATAGAGTTTATAGTTATATACATACTTACACATTTTTTGTCTGAATATACATTTTAATATAAATGTCACACCATCCCTGATAAAGCTTTACACAGTAAGTGTGCACAGTATTTTCCCACAGTGCTATGCATTTACCATAGTTTACAATAATATACCATGTTTTAATGCAGGCTTTACCTATGCTTACCTATGTTTTACCATCCTTTCACTATACTTCACTATTATTAAACTTTGCTATGCTTTTACTATGCTAAACATGTATAAGGGATTATATATTCTAATTAATATAATTAAAAAATAGTTTATGAGTGTACGTCACTTATAGTTATTTTTTTATTAGACATTATTGTGACATTAACTAAATTGAATTATCTAAAGAAGATATATAGTAATTTATCTGAAAAATACCATCAATAAATAGACAAATGAGCAAAAAAAAAGGCTTGTGAAATAATAGACTATAAAACAATACAGTTAATAGAGAAGTACAAATATTTTATTATACAATTGAGCTTGGTTGAGCCACATACTGTATGCAGCTTGAAGTTTTTCTATCAGTAAAATTATCACTTTGGCCCTGAGGTTGGAAAAACATGAGAATTGTAATCCTTCACAATGCCACCCAGTGGTACCAAGAAGACTGGTGGAATTCAGTAATCTTCTAAAGAATAATATTGTTACATAAAGTAAAACAATGTCGAGTGTGTTATTTAACAGAGACACAGAAATGTGCTGATATGTTAATAACTACAAAACAGGGTCATGTCCTATTTTAAAGTTGAATATGCATGAAAAGTACACAGACACTGTTAAAAACACCAGCTAAGAACACTTTCCTGAATATTAAACTATTTTCCTCATAAGCAGACTTCTTTAAATAGCCCTTTGTGAATAGGATCTAAAGATTAGTTGCTAAGGTCCGCATTGTCGATTATGCACAGGGGATCAGTTGACATAGGAAAATGATGACTTGACCTGGTGATTAATGGCTTCAGAAACTCTTTACTGATAATCCAGAGGGCCTATTCCTAGGGAGGTATTTTGAAATGAATAAATAACTGCAGTAATCCATGGATGTGCTTCTTAGTGACTGCATACTCCCCCTGTCAGTCTAATTCCAGGACAGTGTAATAAAGGGGTCTCCAACCCTGGACCTGCAGAGCCCCTATCCAGTAGGTTTTCTAGGTGTCTTTGCATCATCAGTGGCTAAAGATCTGGAACACCTGTTAATCTTGGCTAATTAAGCCAATAATTGGTGCAATTAAGTAACTGAGAACTCGGTTGAAACGAAAACCAGCGGACCAAGAAGGCTTGGAGACCCCTGGTGTAATATATGGTCTCTTTCAAAATACAGCCATCCATGTAACTAATCAAGGTTTGAGACTGTAGGACATCACCAGGTGATACACTGAGGGGATTCTGTGATTTCCAGCGATAGCTGATTAAGACCTGCTGGTTAAATTGGTTCAATTCAGTAAAGTTGGGCAGTGGTTCTCAACCATTTTTTTTTTTTTTTTTTTTTTTTGGGGACCCACTTTTGTATTTTTCTACTGAAGCTGTGACCCACCCAGTAAAAAAAAACAAAAAAAAAAACAGAAAAGAAATATAAAAAAAAAGTGTAAAACCGGGTCCACACCTGCACAATCAGTCACGCAGCCCAATCTCGCAACTTAATCTCCTGCAACTGCTTTGTCCACAACTATGCAACAAGTTTCCTGTGTTTCTAGCAATTATGTTGACCCTGCTAGTTCTTTCCTTCAGTATGTCATTATCTTTAGCAAAAGATGGCTTGACTAAATACCGATGAAGAACTGGCTGTTATAGTCGTCTCATCTGTAGTTATTTTAAATGCGATATTAAAAGCAGAAGCGAAGCCACGTAAATGCTGGACTAGACCTTGGCTGAGGACGCAGTTATCTTTTTAAATAGTTGACATCTTTTTAAATGTGCTTCCTTTTTACCGCAGGAAAGTAAACGGTCAAGAGATTGTAACAACCAATCATATTTCGCACTTATGCCAGTCATAAATGTCACTACAAACCCCTCAGCAGATTGTTTGTTTGAAAGTACAGCTTGTCTCTATTGTAAGCAGCCATTTGCGTAATTGGTTTCAGATACGTCCACATATAAGAGATTCAGCTGCACGCAACCAAGCTAAGCAACAGGTCGCTCAGGTGTGGACCTGGCTTTCTGGGTGAAATGCTAACTCTGGTCTCATCCTCCATATGAAACTTATTCCTATATTTCATTTTTGACGCTTGATGGCTTTCAGAGCAGTACTGGGATATTCACTTTTAACCAGGATCCAAAATTGTGCTAGGGAAGCCTCCACAAATTTTCTTGTTCATATATCCGTTGCAAGAAAGTTCTATTAGCTCGTTTTCACAGTCATTAAGCAAGTCAGAACCCTCAATCTCTGTAGTAAAAAGGTGTCAAAGCCACTCAATGTTTGACACAGGATTGACAGGGAAATATTTGTTGAATTGAGCTGCGAGAGCAGAGAGCTGGTTTACAACCTCTGTTCTTATCAAACTGAAATCTTGGGCCTCATGATCAACGGTTTGTCATGAGAGGAAACGTATCACGTATCAACCCGCTTCCCCCATAGTTTCAGGGTTTTTTGTTGTTGGGTTCAAATGTTACCTCCATTGCCTTGCGGTGATACATTTAGTTGATTGAGGTAGCCAAGTTCTGCAGCCTCTCTGTGTCAACAAATTACTCTCTTTAATCAGACTTCTTATCCATCAAAAATTAATGCACCTCTAAATGAAGCTCATAAAGACAATGCAGCACTTTACCCCTTGAAAGCCAATGAACTTCAGTGTGCCATAAAAGGTGGACATGTTTGCTTCCCATTTCCCTGCACAGCACTTCAAAACAGCGAACATTGAGGGGGGTGTGCTTTTATAAAGTTGACACATTTTGTAGTTGTCTGCAATAAAGCGTGTAGTTCTGTTTTTTTTTTTTTTTTATGCTAAGGTCTCTTTGGGAGAAGACAATGGTGCGAAGTAGAATCTTTTACTACTTGCAAAATCTGCTGAACAATCCCTGACTTTCTGCTCACAATAGCGGCAGCAACATTGGTAGCAATTCCCACAGTTCTTCCAATCCAATCATTTTCTACCATAAGTGTCCAAAAACCTTGAAAATTCTCCACTATTGTTTTTGTGGGGAGTTCTGCACTAAACAGCCAAACCTTCCTGTAAGTCACCATTGCAGCAGTAACACACATACACAAGCAAAAATTCTCTCGACTCCTCTATTTGAATGGCAAACAACTTGCATGCTTTCACAAAATCCACACGTTGCTCTTTCATGTCTTTTGAAGTGTCTGTTATCCTCTTTTGTACAGTATGATTCAATAGCATGATACACTTAAGTTTCCTGGTGGCAGATATTTCCGAACATTTCGGTACACAAAAACAGCTGGCAATATCAACTCTTCGGCTGTAGTGTGGGCTTTCTTGCATTTAGCTACATGCTGCAAAACTAGAAAAGGAAGCTTTGCACTCTGAGATACAATAGAAACGCACCTAACCATATTTTTTGAGCGTGTTTGTATATGCTTCAATTTCCTTTCAAAGGACGGCAAAGGTTTACCTTCACCATGTTGATGCCGCTTGCGTTTGGCAAGCATTTCACAGTAAATGACACACTGTGGTCTGGGTTCAAGTGAAGCCCAACTAAAGATACGATTTGACGCTTTTTTTTTTTTTCTCTCCCCACTATTTTTGGTTTCTGCTGGCCCAGGCCCAACGCATTTCAAAAAATGACGCATTACTTGTTTATTTTTTAATTCACTCATTTAATTAATTGTAATTATTTTTGTTTTCTTTTGTGTTAGATACACTTAATTTAACTTTATTTCTTAACTATTCCTTACACCTTTTGCTTTTTACCGCTTTTAGCTTTCCAGATCCCAGAGCTCTTTGAGATTTAAGAGTTGCAAAAGCACTCACTTTCCTGCACTCAACATAATTTCTGGTGTTTCGTTCTCAGTGTAAATTAATTATATTTGATTGGCGGTACTCATTATTTCGCAAGCACACTATTTTGGTTTACTGGAGAAATTATGCATAGTTAAAAAAATGTTAGCGTTGAGACAGGGAAAAATGCTCTAACAGTAATATTCATTATTTTGGGAAACTGGGATGGTTTTCCTATACCCTACTATGAAGTAGGGTATAGGAACAAAGATCAGGAGGGCACCTCAAAGTCTAGACTTGTGCACCCAAGGTTTGCATTATTGTAAAGATTCACAATTATGTTTTTACTGCATATAGTTGTGACAGAGTGGTAAGTGAATACAGATGAGTGCAGAGCGGACACAAAACAGACAACTTTTTCAAGGTGCAAGGGTGTTTATTGATTTTAATTAGAGCCTTATGGCAAATACCTGTAAATAGTAATGTTGAAGTGATACAGTGGCATGTATCACTCTGTATTTGTAAATCCCCGGGTTTAACCAGCAACCAAAAAGCCCAGTTTTTGTACACCCGCACTAAACACAGAACACAAACACAGTTTTTAGTGACAGTGAATTAGTGTTAGTGGTGCAAAACAATTCTGTGTGAATACAGAGGTGAAAGTGAAGGCTTGTGCTACACCTCCGGATCGTGTTACTGGCAGACTAGTTTAAAGACAGACAGATAGACAGTTATAACCAACACTAACACACAATACAAAACTCACGGTTCACAGCAAATAGCACAGGCGCCTTGTAGGTTGTATGTAACCATTTACCAAGGAACAGACACTTACACTACAACCCCTTACATACCCTCCCTCATGACCCCTAGGTTAATGAGCGCATCCGCTCTTCCAATCTGCGGATGCCACGCCGTTTCCCGTCCGGGTAATTGAGTTAGGGTAGGGTAGCTCTGCCCTTTTTCTAGATGACTGACTTCCACCTAACCCAAGGAATAAACTGTCAGGCCATTTACTCCAGGGTACTCTGGTCCTTTTACACAGAGCCCTCACAGGTGCTGAGGGAGATCTAACACCAAGACTCATTCGATCTCTGTCACAATAATCCTACAGGAAAGTACAATTTTGCACAAATTTAGTATTTTTTCTTGGTACCTCAAGATATTATTTCAATAAGTCTACAGTTGTTTTGAAGTGAATAAAGAACAAAAAATAGGTGTCATAAAAAATGTACTTAGTGTGAGACATAGTGTCCCTTTGTCAGTAAAGCAGAGAGAGAGAAAGGAAGAACCCATGCAGTGAGATATGACTGGAGCTTGATGAAACAAAACTCATTTACAGAGTGACCACAGGCTTTGTTTATATGGGCCGGCAGCAGGTTACTAAATTGAGTCAAGAGCCTACGACACCTCTGAAATTTGAACCAGGTTTAAAAAAAGAATCCCCATATACTGTACATGTGAGCTCCAAGCATCCCTGCAAGCCCACTGACAGCAACACAACCTCTATGAAACTGGGTTAGGCCCAAATGTATTTCTGGATAGGCCTGCTGATTACACTTTTGCTGTGAACTGAAGAAACATGAGTGGTATACCATTATCTATTTCACATATAAAGCTGTTTACCATTATATAGTATATATTTAGATTTTTATGAACTCGTTTATGTAAGTGTTGTTTTATGTGACACATATAATATACTGCATCCTGGGTTGTGGGGATTTAATTCATATTTTTATCATACACCATAAATATTTTTGCAATTAGTGTAGTGTTGGCATGTATTGTTTTCCAGGTTACAGTATTTGACCTATTCAGATTATGTTATACATGTTATCAGTTGTTAGGATTAAACAGAATATTTAGGTTGCTATTTGATAAGTATTATTTTATTAAGAATAAATTATTAACTGGTACTCTGCTTTGTACTGCGCAGCCGATGCTCCTGTAGCGTTAATTGGAAGACCTATACACACTGTGATGTTGTTGCTCAAGTGTTTTGAGTTAGGTTATGTCTTGGTTCTGGGAGACAAAGCTTTACCATGAGGTTGGTTTGTATTCTAATGCTGTAACAAAAGAAACAAACCTGTGCCAATAAAATAAAGAATATTGATGAAGAAATCTTGTTTGGACACTTTGTGAACCTGTTTGGCTCCTTCGAAGAGTAAACTTAAACTTTACCGGCCTACAATAGCATAAAACCCCTTTCTGCTTAAGGCTGAATGTTAAACTATGTACATGAAAACCTGCAAAGCATATATCAAACACCCACAGGGCACATAAGATAGGAGATAGCTTAGTTACACAAGACAATTAAAGCTAGCGTAGCACCCATACCGTCTCATTGTAACATTTTACAAAAGATGAACCCTTGAATAAATTTGAGATTTTCTATCAGTTACTACAAGACTTTGTGCTTAAGAATGATGGCAAGGAAAGATATGCCTTAGTTGTCTCATTTATTTCAGGGTTATTGTTGAATTTATCCCTTTTTAGGCATGTTTAAAGGTCAGCTAAATTTTTCAAGCTTGGTATTTTTTATATACAAAAGAAGCCCTGCTGCTTTGACCACAGCCTGCATCAAGTAAATACCCATAATAATCGTTCTTAAAAAAAGAAATTGCTGCACTGTCTACAACACGTTTGGAAATTAAAACCCATCCTATGCCCAATGACAATGATACATCCTGTGAGATAAATATTTTATTAAATGTCCAGTTTGAACACATTTTCCTGAAAAGACACAAAATGAAACTGGCAGAAACTTATCTGTAGAGTTCAAAACGGTTCGGCTTAATTTCCACATGCTTCTTACTTGGCTAATGGATAATATATTAAAATATGCAGTAATTTGTATAAAACATTCACCAAATGGACAAATATATATATATATATATATATATATATATATATATATATATATATATATATATATATATATATATATATATATATATATATATATATATAATATAAAACATATAGAGAACACTGTATGTTACATATACTAACACATAAAATCCTTATATGAAAAATACTATAAAATCTGGCCAAGTTTATAACCAGCCCACATATAATTTATATGTGAACATAAATGTAAACACATAACAACCAAATGAAGAACAGTAAGAGGCATATAAGTGTAACATATATTGCTTTTAATATATGTGTGGCAGAGCAAAGCTCTGCCCTTTAAATTGGCAGAGATGGGGTTAACTTCCCCTACCTGCCTGGGTTTATTATGTTCAGGTGGCTGGGGTTGATTAGTTGATTAGGTTGATTAACGATCAATCAGCGCCCAGCCACCTGATATAAAAGGAGGCCTCAGCTTCTCATTTGGGGAGAAGGGAGCTGAGGAAGCAGGTTGGTGTTTGTTTTGTGATTTTTTGAATTTTCTAAATCCAGTGAAGGCATTGCCCAGCCTGGAAACTTTATTTTTGTGAGTTTTGTTTTTGCTTTATTTGTGTTTGAGTATCTGTTATTTTGCCCTTGTGCACTTTATTTTTGTTTATTTATAATAAAATAGTTATTTTTTTGAACTGCAGTCTGTCTCTGGGCCTCTATCCACTCGCCAGCCTGCCACATTTGGTGTCAGAAGTGGGATAGCGCCACCTAGAGGCTCAGAGCAGTATTTTTGTTTTGTTTTGTGGAATTTTTGGGATAATTTTTTTTTTTTTTTTGAAAAAAAAAAAAAAATGGGAAAGAAGAGCAGACAGCGGCAAAGGCAGGAAAAGCAGCAGCAGCTGAAGAAATGTAAGCTGCTGCAGCCACCGCTGGAGGACCCGGCCAGCCTCTTCCCCTGGTGTTCCTGGTGTGGGAAGGAGGACCATCGTTGGCGGTCCTGCCCAGACGTGCCACCGGCAAACTGGTGTGGCCGGTGTGAGGAGGACGGCCACAACTGGGCAGGATGCCCCTACAACCAGGCCCAGGAAGAGGTGCCGTGTTCACCCCGGGCATCAGGGGCCACCCCACTACCTCCAGCACCACCACCTTCACCACCGTCCCAGGAGATCTGGGACTGGTTGATGCACCCTGAGGCAGACCTCGTCCACGATCTCCCCATAGTTATCAACACGCTGTGGCGTCGAGATGGGGAGAGGTGGGAACAGTGGGAGGAACAACACCACCCGGCATCCTTCCCAGAGGTTGCCCTCATGGTGGTTAATTACCTGGCGGTAGACATGGGAGATGCCCCGGTCACTCCAATAAAGAGAGGGGTGAGCCGCCTTCCCGAGAGCCAGAGAGGGGTGAGCCGCCTTCCCGAGAGCCAGAGAGGGGTGAGGAGCTGCCGTCGTCCCCAGAGCCAGAGAGGGGTGAGGAGCTGCCGTCGTCCCCAGAGCCAGAGAGGGAGGAGGAGCTGCCGTCGTCCCCAGAGCCAGAGAGGGGTGAGGAGCTGCCGTCGCTCCCAGAGCCAGAGAGGGGTGAGGAGCTGCCGTCGTCCCCAGAGCCAGAGAGGGGTGAGGAGCTGCCGTCGCTCCCAGAGCCAGAGAGGGGTGAGGAGCTGCCGTCGTCCCCAGAGCCAGAGAGGGGTGAGGAGCTGCCGTCGCTCCCAGAGCCAGAGAGGGGTGAGGAGCTGCCGTCGCTCCCAGAGCCAGAGAGGGGTGAGGAGCTGCCGTCGCTCCCAGAGCCAGAGAGGGGTGAGGAGCTGCCGTCGCTCCCAGAGCCAGAGAGGGGTGAGGAGCTGCCGTCGTCCCCAGAGCCAGAGAGGGGTGAGGAGCTGCCGTCGCTCCCAGAGCCAGAGAGGGAGGAGGAGCTGCCGTCGCTCCCAGAGCCAGAGAGGGAGGAGGAGCTGCTGTCGCTCCCAGAGCCAGAGAGGGAGGAGGATCTGCCGTCGCTCCCAGAGCCAGAGAGGGAGGAGGATCTGCCGTCGCTCCCAGAGCCAGAGAGGGAGGAGGAGCTGCCGTCGCTCCCAGAGCCAGAGAGGGAGGAGGATCTGCCGTCGCTCCCAGAGCCAGAGAGGGGTGAGGAGCTGCCGTCGCTCCCAGAGCCAGAGAGGGGTGAGGAGCTGCCGTCGCTCCCAGAGCCAGAGAGGGGTGAGGAGCTGCCGTCGCTCCCAGAGCCAGAGAGGGGTGAGGAGCTGCCGTCGCTCCCAGAGCCAGAGAGGGGTGAGGAGCCGCCGTCGCTCCCAGAGCCAGAGAGGGGTGAGGAGCTGCCGTCGCTCCCAGAGCCAGAGAGGGAGGAGGATCTGCCGTCGCTCCCAGAGCCAGAGAGGGGTGAGGAGCCGCCGCCGCTCCCAGAGCCAGAGAGGGAGGAGGAGCCGCCGCCGCTCTCAGAGCCCGAGAGGGGAGGAGCCGCCGCCGCTCTCAGAGCCCGAGAGGGAGGAGCCGCCGCCGCCGCTCTCAGAGCCCGAGAGGGAGGAGCCACCGCCGCCGCTCTCAGAGCCCGAGAGGGAGGAGCCGCCGCCGCTCTCAGAGCCCGAGAGGGAGCCGCCGCCTCCGCCTCCGCCACCAGAGGGAGCCGGGCCGCAGTCGCCGCCTCCGCCACCAGAGGGAGCCGGGCCGCAGTCGCCGCCTCCGCCACCAGAGGGAGCCGGGCCGCAGTCGCCGCCTCCGCCACCAGAGGGAGCCGGGCCGCCGCCTCCGCCACCAGAGGGAGCCGGGCCGCCGTCGCCGCCGCCACCAGAGGGAGCCGGGCCGCCGCCTCCGCCACCAGAGGGAGCCGGGCCGCCGCCTCCGCCACCAGAGGGAGCCGGGCCGCCGCCGCCTCCGCCACCAGAGGGAGCCGGGCCGCCGCCGCCGCCTCCGCCACCAGAGGGAGCCGGGCCGCCGTCGCCGTGCTACCTTGGAGATTCGGGGCCCCCTCAACCAAAGAAGGCTTGGGGGCTCCGACATCAACCCCGCCCACCACCACCCACCATAACAGCCCACCCAAGGGACATAATTGGACTCTTGGGGGGAGGGGGGGGGGGGGGAAGGGGGGAGTTGGCCGATTGCGGCCGGTGTACGTTGTACATGGGGGGAGGTGTGTGGCAGAGCAAAGCTCTGCCCTTTAAATTGGCAGAGATGGGGTTAACTTCCCCTACCTGCCTGGGTTTATTATGTTCAGGTGGCTGGGGTTGATTAGTTGATTAGGTTGATTAACGATCAATCAGCGCCCAGCCACCTGATATAAAAGGAGGCCTCAGCTTCTCATTTGGGGAGAAGGGAGCTGAGGAAGCAGGTTGGTGTTTGTTTTGTGTTTTTTTGAATTTTCTAAATCCAGTGAAGGCATTGCCCAGCCTGGAAACTTTATTTTTGTGAGTTTTGTTTTTGCTTTATTTGTGTTTGAGTATCTGTTATTTTGCCCTTGTGCACTTTATTTTTGTTTATTTATAATAAAATAGTTATTTTTTTGAACTGCAGTCTGTCTCTGGGCCTCTATCCACTCGCCAGCCTGCCACAATATGTAAAAAGTTATTTCTGTATGGTCATTGCAGAACCCCAATGAAAAACAAATAACCTACCCAATCATTCTGCATTTAATTTTTTTTCAGAGGGAATGATTACCTTTTCAAACATACAAAGATATTTAATATACGAGGGGTGTCACGCAAATATACATAGCAATATATACATTATATATATATATATATATATATATATATATATTATATATAATACATATATTTATATATATATATATATATATATATATATATATATATATATATATATATTATAGATATCTTATATATATATATATAATATAGATGTATATGCGATAATATATATATAATATATTATCTAAACACACTAATGTTCTTGTAAGACGGCTTGCTTATTAAAAGCAATAATTATATATCCAAGATTTTTAGTGAGCTAAATATTTAAGGTCCCTTATATAATCTTAACACTTAATGAGGGTCGCGTAGCCAACTACATTATATTAAATGTACTGCTGAACTGTACAATGGAGACACAACAGTTTTCGCTGTAAACTGTCTAGATTTCCAGACTTCACACACTGACACCGGTAAAGGATTTTCATCTAGTCACCACACTTTAAGTGGGCTAAAATAGAGTAACAAATTGACCTCCAAAAACCACAAACCCCTCAACAAGAGGGTTGAAGTGATTTCCCTGCTCACCTGAGTGAGCGGCTCCTCTGATGTGACATGCCGTAGGGACTGGTCCTTGATCACAGATGCTTCACCAAACACTGAGGAATGAGCGTCATATTTCTGTAAGGGTCATTCCGCTAACTGAATATCTTCACTAGCCTCCTATTACAGTAAAACATTAAACGACTCTTTCCTAAAAAAGAAAAAAAGGCTTTTTTTGCGTTGCAGAGAATACAAATTAGTTCCGCTGCGATGTGAATTTCAACCACAGGATTCTACAGATCCCACGACATCATCCTCAGCAGTTTTTTTTTTTTTACTCAGCAAATTAATGATAAAGGTTGAAACAATTTAGTTGGTGGAGGATAGCCCTGCATCGATCAGAACTATGAAAAGGAAAAATACGATTTCTAATTTGAAATGACACCAACATTCAATCTTTATTTTAAGCGTTACCATGTTACTTATAAATAGCTTGAGACTAATACATGTTAGTAAGCTTGTTGTTAACAGGTAATAAACATCCTAATGGCCATGTAAAATAAAGAGTGAGCAAGCCTATTGAAAACAAGAAGAGGTTGTGTGGCCCATCAAGGCTCATCCCCACTGCTAGGACAGTATCATATATTTTCTTGAATGTAGCCAGGTAAAGATGCTGTAACCCTGACGAACCATCACTAGTATATTGTATTGGTTTGATACTCTCTAATGCAGACAGAAAAGTGCAGTTTGCTAGTTTGGAGTTGAAACAGTCCTTTTCAATGGTGGTTGCCTATTTTTGTTTTACTTGCTACCTAGCCTTTTGGAGTAGTAGTTTCTGATACAGTTTGATGTTTAAACATGAAATATATTATAGAAGATTATTTGAAAACCAGCTATTCTATTACACACAAAAAAAAGTTGCTCTCACAAAGCATCTCCCAATTTGGCACAATTTCCACTGTGTGCTTGAGGGAGGCCAGGACTGAACGGCAGGCAGGGGGTGTTCAGGTCAGGATTGAGGTGAGCTCCATTACAGAGCTGAGAAGAAGCTCTCATGGAGGCTGAGACATATTGAAATGGAATATTACTGTTAAGGCTCACATTCTCATTACTTGCCCTAAGCTAAAGTGAGTTAAGTAGATTGCAAGAATAATATAATACAATCCATTTGAAAAATTTCAAACCATCTGGAGTTTTTAAGAGATTGCCAGGCCCTAATTATAAGCCGTTGCAGCTTACTTTAAACAATATTAAGCAGTTTCATTTATTATCTTGGATCAGCGCAGATTATTTGGATGGAAAAGCAAAAAATACTTCTGTTTTACTTTATTTCAAATCTTTCAAGAGCCTGAAACTTTAATAGCTAAAGCTCAATAAATGAGTGCAACAATGGAATATGGAAATTTGACTAAACTAAACAGCATTTCAAACTCATACTGGACTCATAGATCATAGATATGGTTACCTCACTTGATCATCAGACAGCACTATGCACTATCCATTTTGAAAATGCAAAGAGTAAAGGGAACTACCTTTCGATAAGGTAACATCAACAGCCTCATGGCAAGAACCAAAAAAATATATTAACATTCTTTGGCAAATGTTTTGACTAGAAGAATTTTTCAATTTCAATATGAGGTTCGGTGTATTGCCTTATACTTTAAATGTTTGGTTTGGCTAGGTGTACTAAAAAACTCTTAATGGTCCTGTTAAAAGAATCTAAACGTCTGGTGCTGGTCTGAACACTGGAAGATATGGAGATAGACATGGAAGGGTAGGAGTCTGTTTTTTTACACAGTGTGGTAAGATAATGGAATAGGTTACCAAGCCAAGTTGTTGAATCATTGGAAGCCTTTAAGACCAGACTTGAAAGTTTTAGGATCAATCAGCTACTATGGCCTTCTCATGTTTCATCATTTTCTTTTGTTCTTATGTTCTTATAGCAACCACTGGACTGACCCACAGGCATGTAGAGTCAAAAAGTCCTGTTTTCTGATAACGTGGAGTGCACAGATGTCTAAACAGTTCCAACACATTTGTTTCTTTTCCATTGTCTAAATGCTTCTACAGCTGCTCTGAAGATCTGTTCAGAAATTTGGTATGAAAGGGTCCAATGTTTTTATTATTATTATTATTATTATTATTATTATTATTATATATTATTATTATTATTATTATTAAAGTATCAGATCCTTTTGAAGAAGTTATAGAGCTTCTATGCTATTACCTCATCTGCCAGCAGAGAGCAGCATGACAGAAAGGCAGATCGTTGAAGCAAAGCACTTCCTGGTTAGTAATTGGACCAGAGAGAGCCATGGAAATTCAGATATTGGGAAATAGAAAATCTAAATACTAAATCAGAGCGGGAACCAAAATTAAAACTGTATACCACCCACCAGATTCTACCTATTAATAAGGAATCTGAATTTGAACCACTGAAGAAGTAATGGTACTAGTTAGTTTATCTTAACTGTACTGCTCACCACACATTGCACTGCATCCATATTTGCCATAAAAGTTGAGCTTATGCGCTTAACTAGAAAAAGACTTGTCTCTTTAGCCCATCACTCTCCTGTCAGGTTAAAAATGGAAACCTCAATTGCCATAACAAAGCATTTTTCCAACATCATTCTCAAAATCATTATCATTCCTCTCGTTATTCACAAAATTCATGATCATAAATGAAAAATACAATCTAACGTAAAACAGATGTGCGCATAACCACAGGTGATGTGGAACAGAAACCAAACAATTACTCACACATGGTTCAGAAAAACTACCTTCGAGTGCACTGAAGCAGATACCAAAGAACCCGGGGCCAAACATATCAACAGCTTTCATTCTATGCACTGCCCTGCCACTGTATTAGGATCTGCCTACCCCCTGGTGTGGGGTCTGTCCTATACCCTAATGTAAGGATACAGACCGAGGAGCTTGTCAAGAAAGCAATGTTTTTATTCTCCTCTGTAGCTCCTCTTTTAAAAAACAGGTGAACATTTTCTTCTTTAAGAGGAGTCCCAATACACAAGACATTGTCCATAGGAAACTACTTAACCCTAATACAATCCAACTCATCTGCTGTGCTGTTTCCTCCTCAATGAGTTTGGAGGTACTAACTGGCTGTAGACATTCACCTGCTGTTATACCCCATATTTGGGCACCTGATCTAATAGGGTAGGTCTTAAGTCATTTATTTTAAATAAAACATTTTAAACAAAATCTCTTAGAATGACACTTTATAAACCATCCAAAAGTAATCCCTATTAAATCTGCAAGAAATCTCATCCTAAACAAACAATTACCAAGCAAACTGGTGTATTTACATTTATTTATAGTATTTTGAAGATTATTTTTCACCCTTTGTCATGTGACCTCACTCCAAAACTAACAGAAAGCCTCAACTAAAACAACAAATGAAACAAGGTAAGTTATATATTTCCTTCATATTAACTCACAGAAATATCCTTCATATGCAAAAATGAAAATATTCAAGGTAAACAAAAGGCAAGTACTGTATATTGTTGCTTTGTGTGTGTTGGATAGAAATAAGTGCACTTTTCAACTGGTCAAAGACGAGGACAGAATGAGAATTAATAAACAGTTTAAATGTATTTATCTATTTTATGTCTTATCTGAGGAATTCAGTGGACATGAGACCTTGGTCTTTGTGAGTAATTATTCCAGATTCTCAGTTAACTTTAAATACAATTTAATAAAATAATTTAAAAAAATGTAATGCAGTATCAGTAGACATCTGAGGTGCCTGGGTGCTACCAACCAATAACAAACAACATTACTACTGTAGAAATGTCCAATAAAATAACCCTTTTTATCAATGCACTAGGATGGATCAGTTTGGAATCATTGCTCAGTTACACTTACAAAAGTTTACCTGGGTAATTTTACAGCTAACAATGATCATACTGTATTTATTGTTCTTCACCTAGCTTTCTGCTATTCAAAGGTATCACCCAGTTGATGGCTGTCTAGTCATTGTACATACCCGATCCCCACAGACCCAGGGTGGCGTCCGGAAGGAAATGACAGGGAGAAAGGTCACAATCTGCAGCCAACGGATAAACAGCTCCTCATCAGTTACAAATTCACTTGACAGGGAACCTCCTGAAACAGAGAGAATAAAACATTAATCTATTTTGAGTGATTGAAATATATTTGTATGAGAAACAAAGTCAATACACTGTTCAAGGCTAAATGTCTGTCATCTTGACTTGAGTTTCTTTTAATTTTTACCTTAGAAAGCATGATTGAGTGTTTGAAAATATGGATACATATATTATTACTATACATAAGCATTATAAATAGCTTGAGACTTATTTGTTTAATAGCACCTTCTTCTAACATTTGTCTATGCTGGAATGATTTATAGTTTTTAGTTTCTCCAAGTGATGTGTATATTGTTTGTAGTTATTTTAGGTTGTAATGTAAAATAGATCATATGAAGCTTTGCACAAATTGAAACCCTTGCAATGCCTACCACTCTACCTAAACAATACGTGAATTGATGGGAGTTAAACCACCCGATTCATTCCCGTTTTCAATGTACGCAGATTACATTACAGTAGACAATGTCTCTGAGATAATCACACAGCATGTTGTGCTTTCCCAGTGATAAGAACACATTGGAGATGCAGTGTGTTTTTCACTGGCTCTCTGGCAATTATTTGAATGATTGTCTTTTCAACTGACAATGTATTCTGCAGTATCAGACATCAAAGTTCATTCTTGTCTCTGCTTTGTGAGAAGTATTTCGGGTTAGGCTACACTTCTACACTATTGGAATTTAGAACATTTCACTAAACCTGTAGTATTTGTCAAATTCATCAATATTTGAAGCACTTTGATGGTTATGTTTAAGACAGAAGCCACTTTGACTCTGGGGAAACATCTAATAATGCTATAAGTTGCTTTTTACAGTTTTAGTTATAAAACCCAACACGAAGCTTACACTTGAATTTAGGTAGGGGTGGTTAATTTCTATGGATATAATCAAATCCAGTTGCTGTTCAATGTTCTGATTTGGATAGGGTCAGGTCTGTGCCATTCCAGTGTGGTTTCTCTCTGCTGTACTAAGACTGATGCTAAACAGAGTTTTACGTTGATAATGACATTTAGTTTGGTGCATAAAGTAATCTTTTGAAACTTGGTTTGTGGGTTTAAATGTATTATTGAAAGGAAAAAAGAGATTCTTGGCTCCATGGCAATTTATTTTAAACATTAAACATATTGTACACAAGCTTCATCTACAGTTTCAGTTATGGGTTGCTAATGCTGTCTTCTTCGTCAGTGCTCTCCTCACAAAGTCAGTCGTTATTATTCTCAGACTGGGTTGGTTTCAACAGACAACTTCCTGACTGTAGACTATTTCTAATATTCAAATCTTCATGGAAAATCTTTTTTTTTTTTCTGTCCCACAACTTAACTAATATACTGTGCATTACCTGCAACAATCCCCTTCCCCCTAGTCAGCTACAGTACAGTGTTTAATATTGGCCATGGTCAAGTTTGCAGTTTTTTCCACACACATGTTATTGCCAATTGTTATATCGATGGTTTCTAAGTGAGTTGCTAGTTATTATATTGTTTATGTTTTTAAAAAGTCATGCTGATATGAATAGTTCAACTACATATCAATCTAGGCTATGATAACAAACAGCACAGCTGCAGTTTTAATGCCCCTCAGCCAATCGGGTCCATCCTGATCAGCTCAGCTCCGAGTGAGCCTAACTGCTCAACTGGTTGCCTGGCAACGTGTCTCCTGTTCCGTGTCCCAGCTGTACACACCCGCACAAAATAGCGACTGGGCTCTCCCCATGACGAGCCTACATATAAATACAGCTCTGTAATGTAGAACAGTACTAGCCGCGGGTCACATGTTAGGTTCTATTCCTGCTTATCATTCTGACTACATACTCCAGCTTTGACAGCTTCTACAGAATCTTTTTTTCAGCAGGTTAATTTACTTGTTTGCCAGTTCAATTTGCTTCAGAACAGAATACAATTGTCATCTCAGCCCAGTGAATGGAATGGAAAGGCAAGGGCTGGACACCAACCTCAAACCATAAATTGAAATAGGAGACCATTCAGCTAAACAGCAAGTGCTGTAGTCAAGAGGCAAGTACAGGTCTTATGCTGATCTCAGTATTATTAACTCATCAACTGCCAGGAGTAGTTCCATTATAACAGCTAAAGCAGTTTTCATTTTGATGGAAGCAGCACAGAGAAACAAGTAATAACTCATCAGAGAAACCACACGCTCGTGAGAATGTTACTAACTGCAAATGTATGAGCAGCAAGCAAATGTTTCTGTTTTTGAAATGTCTCGCAGTGTTTGCCAGAATTAGGGGATGAGATTCTATCCAATCAGCTCTGCTCATACAGTACAGGGCAACAGACCATGGGTCGGCTAGCCAAGTACTGTCATTAAACAAATACTATTGTAACAGGATGACAGGGTTATCTCAAATGTCTCAAATGAAAAAAGAACAGCAGTAAAAACAATAAGGTACTGTGACAGAGCAAAGCTCTGCCCTTTAAATTGGCAGGGATGGGGTTAACTTCCCCTACCTGCCTGGGTTTATTATGTTCAGGTGGCTGGGGTTGATTAGTTGATTAGGTTGATTAACGATCAATCAGCGCCCAGCCACCTGATATAAAAGGAGGCCTCTGCTTCTCATTTGGGGGAGAGGGAGCTGAGGAAGCAGGTTGGGGGTTTTTTGGTTGTTTGGAAAACTTGAATCCAGTGAAGGCATTGCCCAGCCTGGAAACTGTTATTTTTGTAAATTTTGCTTTTTGTCTTTCTTTGTGTTTAAATTGTTTTGTTTTGGCCCTTGTGCCCTTTCATTTTGTGTTTTATTTATAATAAAATAGTTATTTTTTTGAACTGCAGTCTGTCTCTGGGCCTCTATCCACTCGCCAGCCTGCCACAGGTACTTTTTAGAAACCTCAGATATTACACATGAAATCAAATTATTATCTGAATGGGTTCCGATAAAAATGGTGTTGGCGTGCAATCTTCGGTCTTAAGAAGCTTTAGAAAATTGCTGGGCCTGTATTTTCCACTATGGGCAACAAGCAGGCAAATGTTGCCCATAATGGATAAATTGGGCCCCTTGTCTATCAAATGTCAAAAATGTAAATTGCTCCCTGTCTCTACTTCACTTCAAAACTGTCTCAATAAATACGAGGCAATTCAATCAATTTGCCTAATGGATACACTTTATTTAAAAATCAATCCAGTCCTTTCCAGAATGTTCCAAATGGATTATTTTTTTTAACAGACCCTTTTTTAAAATACCACTGACTAATTAGGTGAATATGGGGAATATACCAGTTCATGGTAGTTTGGCCTTCTACATAAAAGCATTATTAAGACAATACCGTCATGTCCTATATGACTACAAACACTAAGCTATATTATTACCTACTGCATCAGGTATGAAGAAATTGTATCCCAGAAGACTGTAGTGAAGAACGGAAGGAATAATGCCTTTTATGCCCGAGTAGCTCCAGTCTGACTGATGGGGAGACATTCGAACAAACAGCGGTAAATGGTTTGATCTGCAAAAACAATGGGGGAAAAAAAATCGAGATTTTAGTGACATTTTTAGTGACAAACACACTGTAAAGGAGATTGGTCTGTTGAGGTGAAGGTTTCAGGAAAGATTTTGGTTGTGGGTCACTTATGCCTCTTTTCCACTGTACAACCGAGCCGCACCAGGGCCGCACTGCGCCCTCACAGAGCGGTTAAGAGGAGCCTGGGTTGTTTTTCCACTGCAGAGCAGAGCCATGCTACTGATGTCACACACCGAACGAATAACAGTGAAAGACAGTTGTTATTAATTATTGATTTATGTGCAAACAAATGGTTTTCAAAAATTAATAGACCAACAATACAATTGTATCTTGTATCGCCATATTTTGTAAATATATTTAGGAATTTCTTAATAATCCACAAATTTTACTGATTATATCGACTTAAGTTAAATTAGTTATGTTGAAGGGGAAAAAAAGAAGGTTTTAAAAATATGATTTGCCAAAGATATCCCATTTAAGGCTAGTTGCTGTTTTTTCTAGTTAAAAAGAAACGGCACAAGAGCTGTGTATGTATTGTACAGCTGTACAGTTTTTGTTTGACTATTTTTGTAAATAAGTTTAGAATTGTTTTTTGTTTTTCTTTATATTAATATAATAAATGTCAAGGATGAGAAATCTGGTTGAATTTTGTGTTTGAGTGTGAGTTGAATTTAGTGTACTGTACCTGCGGTTTAAGTCCATTTGCCTAATCTTGAAGTAACACTTCTGTCTGCCCACAGAGAAACTAGAGCCTGCACTTCCTCAGTGTTCCAAGGCTGTACTTTTCTCTCATCACACTCACTACCCTCCATGTTTGTTGTTTTTCTTTCTGGGGTGCACTGACTGATGCAACGTAATCATGAAAATCCTTAACCCCGCCCCTGGCTCTGCTCGGCTCGCAGCCGGATTCAGAAGTCTTGTGAGGCCAGAGTTTCATGGTTTGGTTCTTGCTCGGCTCGACAAATATCCAGAGGAAAACCATCTGTACCGTACTGAGCCGTTAGGGGTCGGATGTTCCAGTGGAGAAGGGGTATTAGTGACAAGCAATAAGATCCAACATTGAGATACCATTGTAATCCCTGCAACACCTGGTACCTTTAAACATTTTAGTAAACATTTAATTGACTCACTCGTTCTTGCTGAGAACTGAACTAGTTTAATACGTGTAATGGTTTCTATGGGGGGGGGGGGGGGGGGGGCTAAGGTCTCTCCCTCTCTCTCTCTCTGTATCTGAGGAATGTATGTGTTGTTGCAAGTTGAGGGTGGGGGTTGGAGAATATATCTTGTGTGAGCTGGGGTGACGGTTTGGATTACTTGTGTGCCTTACAATGATACACTCTTCACAGCTGGAAAAGGCAGGAGAGGGGATGACATTATCAACTGTTCAGAGCGAATAGCCAAGTATTTTACATTATCTGTTACTCTGTATGAGCTAGTTCATATACTCTAGTAGTAGTGAATTTCTCTGTATAATTCTAACTGTATGTCAATAATAAATCCTGATTTCTGTGATTTCAAATGGTTTGTCATGTCTGGTAATTCTACTCTCAGGGTCTCAATAGATATTAAGAATCTAGGCCTTATTTTCTTACATCTCATAGTATAACCATTAACATACCCCAGTTAACCAGTATGGGCAAAAACAATGGATTTGAAACATAGATGCTCACAATATTATAGAAAAATATTTTATTTGTAAACATGGAAATTCAGTATCAATTTGCTATGCTTTACCACGGTAAGCTACAATATGTTTTAAGGGTCTATTTAAACTTACCTCGTCCCAGCCGTTATTATTGATGAGTTCCCTATCTTGGCAGCAATCTCAGCAAACAGACCAATGTACTCATCCCCGGCCAGGGTCTTGGGAGGCTCCAGGGCCTGTTCCGTGAAGGGGTTTCCCTCCCCACCTTCCAAGGTGATGTACTCAACCCCCAGCTTCGCCTGCAAGCTGCTCACCTTGTCCAGAAACCAGTTCACTGCAGCATGATTCGTTATGTTCAACTTGACAGAAAACTTTCCTTTCCATTTGGTGAGCAGTGGGGCCTGAAATGGAATAATAATCATCTTAATAATAAAGAATGTCTTACAACCTATTATGGTAGAGCAAATCTCTGCCTGGGAAAAATGGGTTGGGGGTTGGCAGGGATAGGGTTAATTTCTGCCCCTGACAAATACATGTGCTTGTGGGTGTTTGCAAAGCCACAGGTGTAATAAATTACTGTTTCTAGTTGTTGTGTTTAATTTAATTGATATCACCTGTCTGTAATTAGCAGTTTGTTCAATGCAGTCTGTGAGAAGGAAAGAGGCTGAGTGTGAAGAGACCTGTGTGGCTTAAAATGAAAGGTAGTGTGTAACCTTGTTTTTGTTTGTGCTTGTAAAGGTTTTGTTATCGGTAAACAGCTTAGCCATCCAATGTTAGTTAGTACTAATAGAAAGTTCAGTTATTACTCCATGGGGAGTTAACTTTCACATATGGTGTCGACCGTGGGATGTTAGCGCCTTCTGGAGGTTGGGAGGATAAGCGGAAATGTAAATAAATAAATATATAATGTGTGCCCACAGTACCTGCTCTGGCCTGGGCCAGTGGAAGCACTATTAGTGGCAACTACAACTCTTAAGAGTTGTACAACTCTTAAGAGTCTTTCGAGCAAACACTGTCTTAACATAAATAAATCTCTATGTGGAAAATGGAAACGGCATTTAATCTACATTTGAGTTAATTTTCCTAACATAATAATAATAATCTTTATTTTTATATAGCTCCTTTCACAGTACGCCTAACATGGTACCTTTCAAGCAGTAGCTATCTGAGGCAGATGAAATTGAAAGACATAGATATCATACAGTTACAGTAAGTGTTCACCCATAACAATAAAACATTAAATATTTGCCGAATTTAGAAATACCAAAAAGAAACTTAAAGACAATGAGAAATGTTTTGACTAATGGTCTTTTTTAATGTCTTCAAAGATTTTTGAATTCCACTGATTTTATAGTCTTTTTTGGAATGTTGTTTTTTACATATATATTTCTTTTGTAGGAACATCATATATTTGCCCTTCCTTTTATCAAATACAATACATTTGGTGGTTTCACCTTGGCTCCCAGGTGACACAAATCCACATCATAAAATCTCCAACACAGTTCAGTACAATTGTCAGTCTCAACTTCCATGAGCAGTAATCTCACAAGTACCATGAAATGCGAAGAGACACAGAAAGAGGCTACTTAATAATTACCAGATACCCATCTGTTTTGGAGGGAAGGCTGAGCCAGTAGTCTTCTCGTCCCTCTTGCAGTGAAGTTTGGAATTGCCTTGTATCAACGCTTGTGTACGGAGATAAAGTAATGGAAATGTTTAGAAGTTTAAAACGTGGGAGGTCCCTGGTGTGTCTCAAAGTACTATTTTTCCTGCCGTAGAAAGATTCATTGTCCTGTTAAAAGAAAAAAAAAAAAAAATTAAAAAAGTTAAAAAAAAAAAAAAAAAAAATACATGGCAGAGAATGAATCTAAAAAAGGACAATCATAAACTTTCAAAGCATCCATAAGGGTTGGAACAATAACTGATAATATTACTGATAATGCTAAGTCTTGATTATTTATTGTTCCTATGTTGTGGGAGAGAACAGTGGTATGCATTTTAAAAAGCCAACAAGCGAAAAGCTGACAGGGAAAAGCAATGAAAAAGTATATGAGAGAAAATGTGTCATCCTATTTTCTGCAAGTTAGAATATTTTTTAAGATAATCTTAAGTATTGTGGTCACTTTTAGCTGATGATTGTTAATTGAAAATGTCATTATTGTCCAACTGTAGCATCCATCAAGTATAAAAACGTGAACATCTAGATGCAGGAAGTCTATCACAGGGAATCAAGCAAACCTGTGGCAACCATCAGCAACTACATGGTTCACTAGTTCATAATGCGAATATACTGTATACAAAGTAACTTAGATAGTTTCATAAGTTATTCCGGAGTTAAATCAAAGGTACAAAGCAATCAATATATTTATATGCCAGATTTTTTAAAAATAATTTCTAATGCATATTTTAAAAGCAAATCATTAAAAAATATCTTTATAGACATGTGACGGAAATATAATGAGTTCTGGTTGGAAATCTCCCTCCCGACCTATGAGAGCACGAAGGAGCGAAAGGGAAAGTCTTTGGACGGGCTGGCCTGACAGTTCATTTCCAGGGTCGAGAAGTCAGTCAGCCTGGAAGAAGGTGAGACTCCATTGCAGGAATGTATTGACCTGGAAGGTAAACGAGGTAGAAGCTGCAAGCAATAAAGGCAGCTGCAATCGTTTACCAAGGGGTCATGCGTGATAGCATATAGGGGCCTGGAGAATTGTTAATCTTTTCCTTTGCTTGGTTTAAATATATGAGGAACTGGAAGGACTGGGAGATTTCCCTAAATAAAGAGAGAAATAAAAGAAAGAGTTTGTGAGCGTTTTGTTTGTTTTGTCTGTTTAGTAACTGTCTGGGTTTTGTGATCACTAGACGGCTAAGCACGAATCCGGAGCTGTCGCCAAGGGCCAGCACAAAACCAGATCAACACTGCACTACCGTCACTGTAAACATTGTTATCAGCACTATAGAACGGACTGTATTGTATTTCACCACAAGCACTGAGAGCACTCACTTTAGACTTTGTGATCGTGTGTGTGTCTAATTGTGTGAGTTAAGTTCTGTGCTTGTTATTTAAGAAACTGCAACCCCTTTTCACCACTGTGCAATACACATTGTTGTGTATTGCAAGCTCTGTATTATTTACTGGCTCGTCATCAGACCATTGGATTATAAAAATAAAACAACCCATTGCATCCGTACTTTGCTGTTTGTTTGTTCTTTGGATTACTGGATCAGGACTGCACCTGCTATACACATTACCACTTTGCTACAAGACAGTATTAAGCAAAAAAAAAAAAAAAAAAAAAACCTGAAAAAGAAGAAAAATTACACTTGGCAAGAAGTATCATTTTCCTAGCAGGTCGTACAGTGCAGTTCAGTTTAAAATAGGCAATTACATCTCTTCATCATCTCCCTACAGCGCAAATAACTTAATCTGATACGCAACATAAGGTTACATTTATCAGAAAAATTAATAAGAAATAAAAAATGATTCAAGACCTGCTTACAGCAAATACAGAGATTTCCTTGAGAGTCTACAAACACAGTGTACTAATGTAAACCCTACTTTATAAATGAGGATATTCAAGCCAAGCCACACCAGCAAGCCAGGGCGAACCTGCTCTTGGCCTGGTTCCACGTTATAAAGAAACTACATGAGGAAATAATCCCCTAGTATTTCAGACCTGCCTGGAAGACCAATTCAATATGAATGCGTGGAAACTCCAGGACTTGTACAGCAATTGGAGAGACTCAGGAGTGGAGAGGCTCAGGATACACGGTACGAAAGACTTAACACAGAAAGTGATGAGAGCATAGAATGCGTAACCAAGCCTCCCTGTTGCTGATGAGTCATTGGGATGTTTTAAGAACCGACTAAAAGAGTTAGGATAAAGAGGGGGCAACTGGTTTCTGATTGATCCCAGAACTTTTTCTATTGTTACACCTCATCTATAAGTGTGAGAAAAACTACAATAGTACGAACAAGTAGAAGCTGCTATGCCAACTGCACCAATAGTATGACGTAAAAGACTATCTTACTGTACATGCATAACCTTTAGCCACTACAGTGTTTTTTTTTAAAAGGCTTCCCATATTGCACTGGGATTGTCATTAGCCAGAGGATTCAATTACTCACCAAGCCATTTGCTTTGTAAAGTCAGTGACTGAAACAGGCAGTCTGTTTGCCAAATCTAATTTAATAACACAGCTGCAACCTGCGAATATGTGATATTGTATGGCCTAACAGACAGGAATTGGCACAGACCTCAGGTTGCCCCTTGTCTCACTCGTAGGGACAACAATCGTGCCAGTGTGAAGACGGTGTCATTTACTGTGGGGAGCTGGCTTCTGGTTTTTGGTTCTACTGTAACCAATAATAACTTTCTGATATCTAACCATTATACATAGCAGTATAAACCTCGACCAATGTCCCTACTATACCATCCTTCTGTCCATAGTCTACTGTCTACAAATTTTCCCAGCAGATTTGCGAACCTGGTCAACACTTTTTGAACTTCTGTCCTAATCTCAATATACATCTTCAAGTTTTACTCTCTGTGATGCGTTCGACCTGAAGCACACGCAACAACAGGTGGTACTTTTTGGCCCTGAAGAGACTGTAATATACACATATAGTGTGTAGAAAACATGTTTGGCTAAAGTTGAAGGTCAGTTATAGAAGGATCTGCACCTCAAGAAGTATAAAACTGACTTGAGTAATAATAATACAGTATACACTATCCTGCTTTGTAAAAGAGAACTGCTGTATTAAATTCTATAAAATTATGTAGTTTTAGATTGTGGTAATTTTCAATAAGCACTACATTTTAGACACTGTAAAACAGGTGAGACAGGTACAGTTAGCTATAACTCCTTTTAAAACTTTTTAAGAGGCATGAGGACTGAGGACTGTGTGATTCATGGTCTGGAAGCCTTTCAAACAGATGCCACTGCTTTGAATACTCTGGCACAAATGACCTGGGCCTAATGATTAATTTATAACAAGCTAGGCATGGGAAGGTCATTGGCATAAACAGAGAAAAAGCAAACCTGTTTACTTCTGCTGGCTTTACATTGTGGGATTGAGGATCTCTGGTGCCTGACCAATATCAAAAACCCTCATTAGCAGGTATGGTATTCACATGCTTATCACATTATTAACCTCAAGTTTTTATTCAAATATTGGTGCTTTTTAAAGAGCACTCACTTTGCACTTGTGACCGTGTGTGTTCTGTCTGTGAATTTACTGTCATAGTTATTCTGGGACTGTGGAATTTACTGAGCAGTACACAAAGCTGTGTACTGCCGTGATTATTATTTAAAGTTGTCAAGTGACTTTGGATTATAAATAAATCATCATTGCACCATGAACATTGTTCTGATGTCATTACTTGAGTACCGCATCACCTCTACACCTGCACACCGCAAACCACTTTGCCACTATGTGTTACAATGATTGTGATTAGAGGGTAAACACTCCAGGACATCCTCAGGGCTGAACTGATGCTGTAGAAAAATCCAAAATAAATAAATAAATAAATAAAAATCCCACCTACCATGTCATAAAGAATTGTTGTGGAATGTTCACTGATACTAACAACACCTTCCCCCAGTTGGTGTCTTTTTAATCGGTTGAAGAATGTTCTTAACTCTCGTTCAACCTTTGCTCCAGAATCTGCATTTGCCAACAGCTTCCAGAAAGGTAACCTTGAAAGTTTAAAGAAGAGGCCAAGCGTTATTATGACGTTTTCTACACAACTTTGAAGACTTTTTAATAGTAGACAAATGTGACATTTTTGTGTGAAGCTTGTCCTGCGAAGCAGGCTGTGACAGTAAACAGGCACAGTTTAATTGGTTATCTATAAGCTGACAATGTAAAATTCATCAACAGAGGATTATTAACTCAGATTAAGGTGACCATATTTTTAAGTCCTTGTGAATATTATGAATAACTTCCAACTTCCAAGCTACAGGGAAGCTCTATGGTTTTTATTTTCACTTTGGCAATGTTTGATCTAATATCATATTGCAAATAAATGCAGACACTCATGATGATATTCAGAGTGGCATCTTTTACTTTCAAAACTTTTTATTTGTCAATAAATGATCTTATTGTCTTTGTAATTTCATTTCTACACAGCAAGTATACTTATTAAATTACACAGTATCAATTCAATGTTATCAAATTCGAGTCCCTTTTCTGCCTAACTGCATCTTTTCTCTTGCTCTACCTCTATGCTATCCTCCAGTGTCCAGTCTGCAAACCAGGCCCTTCCTGCACGAAAACATTGCATACCTCAATATTTCTATTTATTAAATGGTTACTTCATAGAACCTATTTTTTTCAAAATATAACATTTCTTACCATTTAATGTGACATGGTATTTGTTCTTTATATTTTTTTTCTATTGCAGTTTATGCTTTAATTAGTGTGCCGTGATTAATAGATACTTTTTCAGCCACTTTCTACTGTTAAACTATTACTATTAAAGGTGATGAAATGTGTTAAATGTCCTATCTTTTGACTGTGTGCAATAAATGAAGCCCACTAATCAGCTTTTGTGTTTTGTTTAGGAGCTGCCCTGACTGCAGAAACAGGAATTTCCTTCAGACATTGTTATTAGGTATGGTAAATCCACATAGGCAAACCCTTTTAAGTTTTTCTGAATAGTTGCATTTCCAAATCCCCTCTTTAATGTGCTGTAAGCTGACGGGTATCTCTTAAGACAGAAAAGAACCTGTTAAACGTGATAATTGCATAATGAAAAGTCCTGCCTATTCCATTTTAAGGTACCAATCAATGAGCATGAGCACCAATCTAAATCAGATAACTGCATATTTTATGAAGGCTAATTTATTTGCTGATCTTGGCTGGAGTTTATTTTTTTGGGTCAACACAGTATAGGCTGAGACATGGATCAAAGTGTAATAAGATTCAATCGTATTCCTTTTGTGATCAAATGAAATGCTGTAACTTCTTTACTTACGAAAGGAATACTATTTAATCTTCCTTAATACAAGCATAAGCATTAGCCTATGTAAAATGTGCAGAGAAGTTTTCTCATTGTCATTGATTGGTACCGAAATAAATGAATAAATAAATAATAAACATACAGATATTCCAATTGTAAAATATGAATGTTAGAGGCATGCCAAAGAGATGAAGATCACTTATCAGATTATTCCATAATACGTCTGCTTTTTTAAAAGCGGTAACAGATTTTCCATTCCTTATTTTCCAATTATAAAAAAAAAAACAAGAGTCAACAGGAGACCGCAGATGTTCCAAAGACAGTTCCAACCGCAATAGAAATGTACAAGTGTCAAAAGCGAATGCTATCGTCCAAGGTTCGTCAGGAGACAGTATATTAAGAGCAGCAGACAGAAAACTTTCAGCTAGTTTCCAGACCTTGCAGCATTTTAAAATGTTTGTAAAGCAACATGTGAAAATGTATGCCGGACACTCTTTGAGGAATTTCATACATCACCACTGAACATCCTGGATTATATAAAAAATATACGTCTGCAACTAAAAATCTTTTTCTGTGCAGCAGGTAGTCAATAATACTGATGTCTTAAACTAGCTTTATTTGTTATATTAATAATTGTACAGAAATACTTCACAGAGAAAACCTGTACCATGGTAAAAGCACAGCAAAGTGCACTAAAACAATGTGAAAGCATGAGAAAGACAGACCAGCATGGGTAATCACATAAAGGTATGGTCAATGTATTAATAAAACATGATACCATGGAAAACTAATTTTTAATAAACACTGTGCATATAAGGGACATATTGTACTGTATCTAAAACATAATTTTGCATCGAAAGGACATATGCAGTCACAGTGTACAATAACTGTTTAAGAGCCTTATATAGGTTATTGAAAAGTCATGGTGTCACAAGGTGGCCTTTGTGGTGATTCTGGTGTATTTTATTACCGTAAAATGTGTGTGTTTGGCAGCTCTCTTGGGAGTTCTGAGAGCTGGCTCCCGACCTCTTGGTGGACAGTTTTGATGTTGTTACCGACACACACCATGTACTGCAGTGGCACCAGTTTAGTGCTGAGGGGGGACTGCAAGCAAAAGTGCTTCCGACTGTCGATGGAAATGTGCACCGGGATATCCTGAGCTATGAACAAAGCCACACCTGGATGGAAAGAGACAAGAGAAAGTGTTATATCACATAATGCATGTTATCATTAAACCTTAAAAAAGCAGAAGCCAGTGCAACACCCTCCGGAATCCCCAGTGAAGTCCACTGGCTTCACACAGCCACGACACCAACCTGCGCTCCCGACTGCATGACTCACTCTACACACCACCCAGGGAGCCCTTGCAATTTCATTCTTGATTTGGAAGTTGGCTTGCTATTTGTAAAACTATGAAATCATGATGGTGGTTTTTATGTTGTTCGCTATGAGAAAAGCTTTGCTATCATTCTTTATTTTTTTATTTTCTTTAGTTCATTGATATAGCTGTAGCTAACAAAACAATTGTATAAATCTTCCATTAGCTACATACGTCTCAAATTGAAATCTGTACAGAAACACATGTTACAGTAAACATGTATTTAATTTTAAAACACATCTGGTACTACACCAAGCTCTCGGTTTGCTTGCCTTCCTTTCCAGGGAGTCTGTTACTGCTTTACTTCCTTGGTCATTTCACTCCAATGTCTTCTGGGTTAAGCTGATTGAAAGCATATCAGTCAGCAGGGAAAGCAGCCGATTGGTTATTGACAGGAAAGATGACAGTGACCCTAGAAGTGCAAGTTAGCCTATGTAGTGATGTTGATCAATGGGAAAACACTAGTAGGATTAATACAGAGTGGTGGTATTAAGATCCACCACTGGTTAGATCATTAAAATTGACATATTTTATACAATAAAAGGAACCCTATAGACAACATATTAACTTACTATAACTGCACAGCATGTACTGAGAATTATTACTAGCTTCTTAGGCACAACACATGAAAACTATACTATATCACTTTATAAGAACAAATCCAGACAGCATGATGCATTTTTGGTCTGCTAGTAAATCTCTTATGACTGCTTTGAAATCATTATTATTATTAGAAGATATTTAAGCAGCAAGATAGTTACACTAAGACACACCAGCTGGTTTACAGGGAATATGGCTTTTATTTTAGCTCACTGTGTATGCTTTACAAAACATTCAAGTGACCCATGTCTGTTAGTTGGAGTTGTGCTTTCTTATTGAGTTTACGATAGCAGAGTAGAGTTCAAATCCCGAAGTATTCCCTTCGGACTGGAGTTGGGAACCAGAGGTCTATACTGTGAGCATACCTATTACAGCATATATATTACTTTTACAGTATAATTATTAAGTTTGCTGGCAAAGCTTTAAGGTCCAAAAATAACAATGTCTTGCAGTCGTACAACAGTGTACTATTAATTACTGTTGACCTTATAGTTGACATTAGTTATGTGTGATATTATATTTGCATTTTTGGACATCACTACCAAACATGCATGGAAACAGCATCATAAACCTTTGAAGTTTGATTGTGGCGATTGAAATATATAATAATTAAGCAGCATCACCTGCTTACCGAAGGAATCCTCCCTGAGGCCAGCATTAGTAGTCAAGTGTTCCGAGGCTACCAAGCCATGTGGCTGGTTTATTCCCTTATTTAATTCATCCAATGCTTTAGATATTAGAGTCCCTCCTATCTGTGTGGTTTCAATGTAATGAGCTCAGGAGAAGGCAGCTTTACAATAGTGGTTTTAAAAAACATAGTTCTTATTTTCTCCATTTTCGGTGTCATGCTTTTACTGCCTTGGCATAATAAACCTCAAGAACTAAAGATGAACCGTGGAACTGTCTGCAAAGCCCAGAGAGTTCAGACTGATAACTCTGGATTGCCATGGCTTCCAGTGTGGTTCTCTTTCTTCTCTTGTCTGCGTTCTGTAAAGATTTCACGGTGCTAGCAGCTCGCCAACTTCCAAATCAAGCATGACGTTTTTCTCGGCCCCCCTGCTCTTTGCATGCTTTTATAAAAAGTGACTTCATGCCACTTTACTTTAGCGCTACCATTTCAATCCTAATAGACCTGATATTCTATTGTGTCCTTACTTACAGGGCAGAATTTACAAGATGATATTTCCAATATAAATAATAACAGCAGACTTGTCCATTTGTAACCCAGTTAAAGACAGCGTGGGTTTTGAATGATTAAATTAATCTAAAAGCTCTTGCTCTTTTTTACTACCTTATTACGGCTAACTCCTTAAATGACAAGTCATCTATTTCTGTAATATTTACAGGGCGCAGTTTACAAGAAGATAGCTATTATGCGACAAGCGCTTTGGTCTTTGCTTGTTTGACTTCAACTAAATAAGTTATTCAACAACAGACTGCTATAACAATGGCCATTCTAAAAATTGGGGAGAACATTTGGGTAAAATAATTGGGCGTTCCAAATTAACTTAAAGAGAACTACGCATGGTAATGTGACAAAACTAGAGATAAGAATAATAAGAGTTTTGTAAATTCAACAGGCGTTTTTTTTTTTTTTCCTACTTTCAGAACAAATGGTGCTAATGACACTTTGGAGTAAATGGCTTATAATAAAATGTATATTATTGAAAAAAAATACTTAAAAAAAATCTTTCTTTAGCTATGTTAATTAAATCCTCTAACTCCAGTTCAAGGAAACCTCCCAGTTCGAATTTTGACAAGTCAGCTTCCAAGGTAAGATCTCTACTCTCTAGATTATTCACTAAAAGAAAAAAAAAAAACAAACACACAAAAAATGCATGCTGCTTTTATGCTGTGGAGCACAAAGAATTTGCCTCTGAACGTGTTGCGGTTACCTCCTCATGGTTCATATTTACAGCCTGCTGGCCCCCATGTAAAGTCATGAGATTATGTGAACCAGACAATTGTGTCTGCAGATGTATCTGACCTCCCAGGAATTCCTTCTCCAGGGGCCGGTTGTACTAACAAGATCAAAAAAAAGATCGGATCGGGGCTCACTGGAGCCGGATCTTGAGAAGATCTAGAGCTTTACTGACAGTGGATTACACTTCTATGGTGTTGATCAATTAAACTTGCCACTGTATTGACCAAAAAAACACTTCTGTTGGAATAATATGTTAGAAAGAACAAAAAACAGGCGACTATTTGAAGTTGAGAGCCTCAGGATTCTAGGCCTAGAAGTTCCTGTGTTACAATGAATTATAAATAGAGCTTCTGTTTTTTGGGTTTTAATACTTACATTTTTCTATACAGAAAATTTTTTTTCAGGGCTTTCACTTTTTGTATACTGTATGAAAATATTGTTTTCGATTACTTTGTTTTTTTTTCTGTCACTCGACAGTACTAGTACACGTTTTCAACTGTACCATATTTCCTTTTCTGTCCTCCTCAACAAAATCTTTATGGTCACGGCCATATTCTTCTAGGTTTTTGGGGCATTTTTTTACATTTCGCCACAATATGCAATTTTTATTTTAAATTCTACGAGCGTGTAACTACTCCCTATCGAACTGGAATATAGCTTGAAATCTTGCACGCAAGGACAATCCTCCGTTTCTTATAATCTCATTTTAAATCTCACAAGCATGTTACAATCCTCCAATAGAAATGTAGGAATTTGCTGCCACTCAGTAGCTGGGGTGGGTTTAAGTATTCAGAACGAATCAATGCGAGATACAAACTATAAAGGAGTTTTTTGCAGTTTTTTTTTTTTTTTTTTAATCACAGGGAAAGATGTCAAGTCAAAGTGAATTGAGTAACCATTTCCAGTGTTTTCCCACTGTTTATTGGATATAACTGATTTAATTTGCTTTTGTATCAGGGGGTGTTTTATCGTTTATCAGAGAAAACTGAAAATCAGAAGCCCTAATTATAAAACTTGCAGATTGTCTCAGCCAATCGGGTTTAGAGTAGAGCGGCCATTATCCAGGCGGTACATGCCCTCTAAAAGCTAACAGAACTTTACAATCTTGCAATTCGCTTTAAATGGTGACTTTAATTTCAAGCAGCCTAAGTGATCCAGACCATAATATATAAAGCACGTCTTCAAATCAAAGCATATAATAGTACAGTATTAATATCCTGTGCAGCGGTTTTTACCTGTAGATACAGTAAATGAACCAGTCTTCAGCTCAGGACACCTAACTATCATTGTGGTAGGTAATTAATGCTTAATACCACCCCAACCAAGCCTTTAACCTGTTTTTCTACAGTATTATGCATAACTCAAGTAGTTTCTTTCTGGTTTTTATAACAGTAACAGGAGTAAAGTACAGATATTTTGAGAATAGAGGCCAGGAGGGATGCATTACCTGGAACACAGGAAGTGATAAGGAAACCAAGAACTTTAATCTCAAAGTGTTGTGCCATGTCTGTCTGTAGCCAGGGTGTTATTAAATAAGACACAAGCAAACTAGATTTCACTATTAGGTGTTAAGATTTTTTTTTTCATATGCCCATGTGTATTGTTCAATTCCAGACTCTTATTTTGCTTGAACAGAAAAAAAAAAGCTGGCAGCACAAATGTGCTTCTGCTAATAGTTATTTGAATATTTGAAAATCCCTAGGAGAGGTACATTCGGTTTTACTGTAATATACAGCAGGAATGTCCAGGAATGAATCGATAACTGTCATTTACAGAAATTTAAGAGACAATTTAAGCTTGAGTTAAAATGGTTACCTTCTATCCACTGACAGACCAGAGAGACACAGAGGTTGACCTTGCCATGCCATGCAGGCGTGCAGGATTTATTTACAATATTTACAATATTTTTATGCAGTGGTAGGTGGCTGCCACTAGGGTACCAGCAACAGTAGTCCCAGTGCGGGAGGACAGACACAAACAAGGCGTAATGAAAATAACACACGACACAAACACAATGGGAAAAACTAAAAATAAAACCTGGTTCAGCGTTGTTCACACTAAAAGGGAGATCCCTCTCGAGGAATCCTCTCCTTGACACACACTAATATGTTCTGCGGTGGGATAAAAATCCCCTAAATGAATCCCAATTCCTCAACACTAGAATCCCAGTTAACCCATGCGGTTACCATTGTTTGCTCACCCTGGTTTTCCAGTCCCTTTTTAAAGGCATGTGGCCAGGGATAATTGACACATTCCACATGTGTCTTAATTACAAATGGATTCTACCCCAGCCCTGCCATATCTAGCACAAAATTAAACATGGGAACAAAGCTTATTTATAAAAATTAAACAAACACAAAAAACACATTTGAGCCCTGTCACAGTATTTTAGGAAACGTTATTAGTCAAAACTTTTTTTTTTGATAGTTCTCTAACAAGCAGTTTGCAACTTGATGGGTTCATTATTTTTTACTTTAAACAAATATTCCCTTCTGTCCTCCAGATGGTGTTCTCCCCATATCTTTCGACATGCCAAGAAATATCACAGTTCACAAATTGGGAGAAAAACAGGTGCGAGTAATCCCGACTGGAAATGAGAAGCAGTACGTAACTGTAATGCTCTGTGTGACAGCAGACTGACGCAAAATATTTCCATAAGAGTAGTTCTAACAATTAACCTCTGATAATTGAGCAGTGTGAGTTATAGAACACAAAGCTCACCTTGCACAACTGCATCTTCACTAAGTATGCCGTGTTTGGCAACCAAGTTTATAAAAACACCACGCTCACATGAAAAAGAAAAAAAAACAAAAAAAAACATTTAGCATTCGATTTTACATGGTTTGCCAGTGAGGGGTCTTCTTCTCTGTGTTGTAGCATTTCTGATTCCTCTCTGCCATTTTCCTCAGTCTTATTTAAAAAAAAAAGAAAAAAAAATATAAGCAGCTCCTCATAAATTGCATTTTATTAGTTCTAGACTGATCTCTGATGTCTTACTGACATACTTATTATACAACGCACAACACAACATGAAAAAACTGTCTATTTTCTCCAAATACAGTATGAATTGTGTGAGAGTTTGCAGTTCTGTTAACCTGAAAAATAACCAGAAACAAACCGAAGTGGCTTGAGGCGACTGCTCAAAGGTAGACCGCTTCTCATAACTGTGGACCAGGCTTAATCAACGTGCTACCCCAAAACCACACATAGGCATCTCCCAACAATATAAAACTAGTAAGAAACAACCCAAACCCAGAATTGAATGGATCCTTCCAGCAACTTAGAAGCCTGAGCGGCTGAGTACATTTCCAATACGATCTCAATTTTGCATAACATTTAAGTTAAAATGCAGAAGTAAAGATGATTGATGCCTTTGAAGTTAATAGAATTTAGGAATAAATTGATTTCCAAAGTGATTCTGAAGGATAAGCTACACAATGTTTTGTAGCCTTTGTGAATTGTTGCAGATCATAGACTGAATCCAATTAAAATAAAGTATTAAAAACTATTAGGGAGCTTTGTCCTGGGTTTGTTTGGTCTGTTCCAAACTGTCCAGCAACTAATGCACCAGCACGTTAGAATGACTTCATGAAGGCTCTTTGTAAAGTCAGTAATTGTAATTGTTGTCTTTTCATTTGACAGCTCTGGGCTGTTATGCAATGATTAGCAGCTACTGCCTTTAATGACCAGCACACTGACAGGGCCACAAGCAGAACGCTCCTGGAATTCTACAAAGGCCTGGGAAATACTGTGGGTCTAGCACACATGGTTTTATATGCTTCTACTTATTTGTTTCCTAGAAAGCTGCCTTCTGATCTGCTGGTTTTGCTGGTTGGTTTGTAGCTGTTCTCAGGTGAAGTCGTGAAGATGTTTGTGTTTATTAACTGCAGAAGGCACAACAAGGTCTTATTATCTTACAGGGGTACAACTGTTCATATAAATACAATGTAATTTACATAGATGTAAACGGTTACTGTTAATAATACAAGTCAAGTCTACCTTTTCTTATTTTGTTCATATGCTTACTTCAAACCAGCTATTATATACAGAAATCCACAGAAACCTAACATTGCCCAACACAGTTTGACAGCATGCAGCCCTTTTTTTCAGTCATTTCCAAGGTAGAGAAAGACCAAGGCAGAAAACAGGATTTAAAATGTTAATTAACTTAATTGAATCTAACATATAGAGGGAGGCATAATTCACACAATATTGTCGGAGCATTGTGAAAACTGGAAGGCACGTGCAGGGTGCTATCCAAAGGAAAAATGTCAAAGGCACTGTGATGTTTGCCCACCAGTATGTTGTTCATTAATGTCAGCGTTTAAGTAGAACTGAAAACCCTTCAAATCAACAGTGTTGCATGAATTATGAATCACTCTGGATAGCTTGGCACTGACTTCTCCATAAACTATTAATCAGGACATCCTGTGTCACATGATAGAAATGAAAGCCTTTTGTTTTTGTCACACGGACAGCACAGCTGTTGGTAAAAGCACTGTCACCTATCACCCGGTACCAGCTCTGTGACTCCTGTTCAAAAAGCAACTACAAAAGAAGCTGTCACTAAAATATCCATACACACTCTCTCTAACGTTTGCAAGTTCCTTAAGGGAGCTGTATGAAAGCAGTAGAGATCTTGTCCTGCTGCAATACCTCAAAGGGACGTTCTGGTGCTGCTATGTACAGCTTTGTTATTTCTTTCTTAATTTGGCAGTTAATCCCTTATACAAGTTTATCACGTTACATCTATCTATACTGTAATGTTACACTTTTAAAAATGTGCTATGAGTATAGGAATGCCATAAATAAAAATTAAACCCTAGGGAAGATCACAGCATCATGACCCTACATTCCAAACAATAACTCAGCATTATTAAGCAGCAACAACACACTTCAGGGTGTTAAAATATGGTCCAATATCCGCCATGCCAAAGGTGCTCCAGGCACTGTTCAAAGACTCAAATCCAGGGCACAGGCCCCCTCGAAAAAAGCCTAAATACTATTAAAAAGGAACCTTCCTAGCCTTTTCCGAAGCAATGTCAGGGCCCTACAGTGGAAGGAAAGAGTGAGAAAAAAATATTCTTTATAGGAACCCTTTGCACAGCCCTGAATATCCACTTGCCTGGGGTGAGGCAAAGCCAATTTCAGTAGGCCGGTGGATTTTGGAAAATATTTTAACACCCTTCAGTGTGTTATTGTGCTAATAAATTTGCACTACCTACCCTACCCCAGTGAATCAGGCAGGTTTTAAACATTCTTAGCTGTGCTGACATATTTGCACAGCTTGGAACGCTTAACAGCCAATGAGATTTAAGTAAATATTCTCTTACCTGATGATCCCAAAAAGTATCTTTCTAAGACTGACCCGAAGCCTGTAGGGTTGTTTCTCAGGTTGCTCACAACAAAAGGTTGCAAGGCAATATTCACATTATTTATAGGCCAGTTCTGTGCACGTACGCCTGCTCCTCCGTACCAGGAAATATTATCCATTGAAAAGCAATCCTGGAACAAATTGAAACACAAAGGTGACGCTCACACTACTAAACTGTATATGCTACCTTTTTATACCTACAAACAGTTCTGTTTACTTGTGTAAATGGGATCACATGACAAAGGAGTGCTAACCAGTTTTCAAATCCGTTTCCTTACCTCTTATTAGAACTAGCAATATTATCACTGGTTGTTACTTTGAGGGGCTATTTACGACAATCAGCATATTCCAAACTGAAGGAAGATACTCAATCAAGTATAACCCTATAGGTGGAAGGTGCTGCTTCTGCTTTCTGGTAGCTAATCCCTTCAACCTCAGCACAGACACCTGGGTGCAGCAGTTTGCATACAGCACTGGATTTGAAAAATCAATGCAGTTATCCTATTCAAGAGTGTGACAGAGAGGCAGACATACAAGCATGTGGTTCATTTCAATAGATAAATGAAATGTACAAATTACATTTTAGTATTACTTAACATAGGTCAAACTAGATCATATACTTCATAGAACAATGATTCCATCCATGTAACACTTCAAATGTAGGTGCATTATTCACAGGCATGGACAACACAGGTATTTTGTTATAAATTAAGTAGTACAACAATCGATGTTGCCTAAAAGTCCAAATAAATTAGTTGTTTAAATGTGTATGCAGAGCAGTACCCTGAACAAAGAAATACATTAATACCCCACTGCATTGTCACTGGCCAGTGCTGCATACTTCATATGATGGATGGTTTTGGATCTAAAGACTTTAAAAAGGGAAACACAAACCGTTTACCATGAGTGTGAAATAAATCTATTATAAATAAATAAATCAGTATAAATACGAAAATAACATAGAGCTATCTACCTCATATAAAACAAAATATTTTGAACAATCAAGAGCATACAACAACAAATGTTTGAAAGAAGGTTTTCAGATCAATTTAACTTTCATCATCCGACTTGAAATTCCTGTCGCCTTCTACAAAGAAACCATTTGAAGAGAACCCTCTCCCTTCATTTCTTTGTATCTTTTTCTAAAACTTTGCATTGGAACCCAGATAGCTTGAATCATTGCTTTTCACTTTTACTTTAGAACCATTAAAACTATTTTTTACATTGTATAAAATATGATCATAGCAATTGCTTTTGCACTGCTTTAGGTACAAAAGTGAATGAGTATGTACGTACAGGTTTCAAACATGCATATACAATCTCTTTTTATCTTTTTACAGTCAAATGTGATCCGAAACGTCTAGGGAGTCTAGGAGTGTATGGTAAAAGTTTGATGAAGACTGGTGCAAAATTAAGGCAATTATCGTGAACAGACGGATGGCCACAGGTGAACAGACACACAGACAGATGGATAGACAGACAGATGGAGAGACACACAGACGGATAGACAGACAGACAGGTGGAGAGACACACAGACGGATAGACAGACAGCCAGGTGGAAAGACACATAGACGGACAGACAGACAGACAGGTGGACAGACACACAGACAGACGGACAGACAGACAGACAGATGGACAGACACACACACAGACGGTCGGACAGACAGACAGGTGGATAGACACACAGATGGACAGATGAACGTGATAAGCAAACCTTGGTTAGCACGCCTTTGTCATGTGATCCCATTTACACAAGTAAACAGAACTGATTGTAAGTAAAAAAAAAAAATTTCAATAGGGACCCTAAACATGAAAGATTCTCAGCATAATAAGGTGGGAACCAATAATGGATAGCATTCCTTTAAATCTGAATGCAAATCCCGCTCATGTATTTTGGAATATATAGACACTGCATCACCCTGTTGCAAGTCAGTTTAGTCATGATGGGACAGTAGCTCTGACATACAGGGTTAATGATAGGCACACCTTGCAGACAGTGTTACTGTAAGTTTCCATTACTGTACAAAACTGACATAATATAAGCTATAAGCTATAAGACATTTAGAAATAATTGGATCTCCTCCAGTTATTATTTTTGGATTTCAATTATAGAAATGTTTAGAACTCCTTATGTCAGCTCTGGAGTATGAGAAGTTTTCCTGCCAAGACTTAAAAAAAAATAAAATAAATAAAAAAAACGCATTTTAAAGTATAAGAGAAATAGGACAACTTAGTACAATCATACATGCAGTGAACACAGTGGATATATATACAGGTCATCAAAACTCATTTTCAGAAATTATTTTTTTAAATAAAATAAACGCAGATATAGTTTATCCCACCCTTTATAAATGCCAAACAGTCAAACCATTCTTCAGACAATGACTGTAACAATTACACTTAGATGTTGGGTTTCATAAAGGTTCTGCTTATGAGAGTTCAAGATCTTTAAACTATGGGTAAAAAAAAAATAAATAAAATACTCAATTCGGACGGATATGAAAATAAATACTATTATATTTAAATGCCATAAAATACTTGAACACTATTATGCAAAGACAGAACACCACAATTGGTTAATTGTATTAATTAAAATGTGTATTGTATAAACCTACTGATTTGTTTTTGCTGAACAAAAATAATATACGTTGTATTTTTGTTAAACCAATATTGATAAAGCTTTTAAGCAACACTACATACTGTTTATTTGTATTGTAATATGCTGCGGTAAGGTGTAGCTTTGGGGAACACCAATGCGTGTTACTGTAAACTACTACTACGACTACTACTAATAATAATAACATATTAAAAAAAAAAAAAAAAAAAAAAAAAAAGAGAGTGCTGTTCCTAAGAATCTAACATTTTGTAGTTACGTTTCCAAAAACAAAAGGTTTGGAGTTACTGTACATGGCAGACCCGCCACCTTATTTTTCACATAAACACGCTCAAACGAAGTCTTTGACAGTTATATAACATGTTAGCGAGCAGAAGTCAACGCAATTTACACTGCTGTAGTGTATTTTATATCCTGTGAACCCCGTACCCTGTCTTAGGTAGTACATCTCATGGAACTGTAACCCCAGAACCATAAATCATAACTTACCTGGGAACAAAGCTGTTCACGAGGCTGCTTTAGTTAGCCACGAGCCAATAACACGTACCTTCCTCTACTCAACTGCTTCAGTTGTGTTTAGCAGTTTAACCTAATTTCACGGATTGAATTCAATATTTAACGAAATCCCATTTTCTTTTTAATTTGAATAAATATCTGGAACCAGAAAGTGAGACTCCGGTAAAGCATTTGCACGCGTACATTTCAATAAACAGTGTATTTAGTGTGGCTTAATTGGGCACATCATTTTAATTGTACAGACTGAAAGATTAATTCTTTAAATACCAAACGCCCGCGTTTAAGAAAAAAAAAAAATTGCTTGTATAATTGCTTCTAAAGTAATCCGGATTTATTTAAATAAATAGCTGTTTGTTTAAAATAAATTCCACAAATCTAAATTGCGTAAACAAGAATTATACTTATAGAAATGTAACATGTCAACATTATTATTATTATTATTATTATTATTATTATTATTATTATTATTATTATTATTATTATTATTATTAAAAAGCTGTTTATTCTAAAATGTCCCGTTTACTTTGTAACTATTTTTTGTAAAATATGACATCATGACAAAGCAAAATCTAAAACTACATAATTAAAACAATCCTATACAAAGCGGCCATAAATATGGTACAGCTTTGTAGTAAGTTTAAGGAAGGGCAATTGCCCATTAACTTACATATGATTGCTTTTTGGAGTCATGTTTAGATTAATAACACAGTATAATTATTTTAAAATAATAGGCTCGATCCAAAAGTTCTGATTGCATTTGAATTACTAACACTTAAGTGTCACACACGACTTAATATTTATTTATTTATTTATTTAATACACATCTTGCGTCTCGTTTATAAGGGAAAACCTGTAAAACGAGAGGCTGCGTTTAAAATGACCATACTGCAGGGTAAAGACATTCCGGTACAGTACAGCGAGATCACCGAACACGACAGATAGGCTCTAGATACCACGACTGCGAAGATGCGCCATCTGCGTGTGTTTGGAACAAGCCGTTTATTTAATCTGATGTGACAGCCTACTTTTCCGATTAGCGTACACAAAAAAAAAAAAAAGTTTGACCACTATTGATGAAATACTAACTAGACAGATATATAAATAGATAGATAGATAGATAGATAGATAGATAGATAGGGGGGGTGATCACAAAAGGTTGCCAGCATGGGAACTAGAAGTGGACCATGATATGCCTACCGTTTTTCATTTGAAAACAGATTTTTCCAGCAATACAATAGAATGTTTGATGATAACATTAGTTGTTATGAGTTGTTTACGGCTACATTAAAACAGTTTTATGCAGACAAAAATAGTTGAACGTTTTCACTCGTTTCAGTAAGCAGGGCATTATTTAAATTGCCCAATTTAAGCATACTGTGGCACATATAAATACCTTAAGAAAGGATTATCTGTAACATAACCTATGGAGGTAAAATCGTCTTTTCAAATAATGTAATCATGGTACTCTTAATGGAAGGTGCTGAGTAAATAAATAAATAAAAGAAATACACATTGTAATCATGCAGTGCCACTGCTTGGCATTCATGCAAATATCCTAAATTGCCAGCAACACTACCTTAAAATCCACTTGGCAATGCAGAGGTGTCCAGTGGATGCTGTAGCATTCTGTTCCAGGAGAGTATTCCGATTCTAAGGATATTTTTAGGTCTGCGGTTGAGTCCCATGTGTAACAGAACTCGGTCTTGTTGAGCCAGCATAGGTTCTTCACAAACGGCACCTCCAAGGCAGGGAAGTTCCCCACGTCGATTTCCACGAAGGTCTTGTCCTCTGCCAGTGTCTGTATGATAAGGGAATGGGTCCTCCTATCCCAGATCAGCCCACTAAAGCTCCCTGTGAGGATCCAGTTCTTGTTGGGTTGATCGACCACTTGCCAATAAATTATCCCAATAGTCATAACGAAGAAGATGGCCACACCAAGACAGGCTACCGCTCCCTTCCAGGTCTCGTTCATTTCTTTCATTCCAGAGTCCCATGTCACATCGGGTATGGGGCTCGGGTTCCTAGTCCGAGTATGAGGCATGTTGTATTTTTTTTAATCTATAAATCTATTAAAAATATATGTTTAATACCAGTCAATAGAAAAGAGGTTAGCACACAGTCGTTATTCATGCCACATTTATCCGTGCATGATCCATAGAATCCTTTGTTTATTTGTATCTGTCGCGCAGAAATGAAAAAGTTTCAAGATCCACAGCTGAAACTTCCAAACAAATAGCTTACCACATATTGACAAGTGTACAGTAAAGTTTTTTAAATGCATTGATCGTTGAGCACTGAGCAGTCTCACCCAAGTTTAGCAGTAATGCCTGGAAATCTCCTTAGACGCTTATTTGCTTGTCGTGCAGTTCCCCCCTGTGTCTGACGTAACTCCAGACTGCACTTAGACCGCTTTCAAAACTTTAAGGAGCAGGTTAAAATAAATAAGGCACTGCAAATAGGACAGGCTCGTGCACCTTAGCGCTCATACGTCAAGCTCCTCCGGTAACGCACTAACACGCGCTAGCAGCACAAGGTGGTACAGCATAGCAGCGCACTGGCAAATAATTATTCCTGCTCTTTATAAAATTGTCACATTTAAAGGAGGAAATCACGCAGTTATCATAAGAAATAATGGGAAAAGAAAATCATAATACCGTATAAGAAAAAAATGAAAAACAAAGTTAATGCAAATGGAAAAAATATTTAGTTTATATATATATAATTTTTATTTTGGATGGAAACTGTTTAAATCTTCTTTTTGTATGTGTCATTTCTTTATCTGTAAGGTAATCAAATGTTAGAAACATGTGCCTTTTTAAAACAAAGCAAGTACTTTAATTGGTTTAATTGAATTAACTGTTTACAGCTATTTATAAAAAGGTATATAATAATATTTTAAAATTTTTAAAAGTTTTTTTTCTAAAAATACTTTTTAATTTGGAATATCAATAACATATTTAGTAACTTTAAAGGGACAGATAATTATATAAAATAAATATTGCCGGTATTGAAGAAGAAGAAGAAGAAGAAGAAGAAGAAGAAGAAGAAGAAGAAGAAGAAGAAGAAGAAAGAAGAAGAAGAAGGTTTATTCATACTGAAAAAAAAGCAAGTATATTTTATGATAAAAAAAAAAAACTGGCAGCTGGATTACTGTAAAATAACAGTTTGACAGTATATGATATTACGGTAATCAGTTTTTAAAAAACATTTTACCGAAAAAATTCTGTAAAAATAACAGCTACTCTTAAATTAAAAACCATACATCTAAATGTTAAAATATGTACATTATGCTCAATGACAATTAAAACAATGGCATTTAACAGTAACTTAACTGTGTACTACTATAAAGAATAATGTTAAAATATGTATTTTTAAATAGTTTTACCAATTAAAATTTAAGAAATGTACCATTAAAAAAAAAACAAAAAAAAACAGTATTATCCTATGAATGTAAGTGTTAAATACTTATGTTTTATCTGTCAACGCCATTTTATATACAGAACGTGACAATGGGGAAAGATTGGGTAAATATAATGACCAAAACCTTTTTTCACACAACATACTTGTCAGAAACATTCTACTTTCCCTTACAAAATAGTTTGGATTGTAAACAATGAAAATCAAATAAAAGAATGGCCCAGTTGACACTGTGTTTTATTTATTTTTAACTTTTCCTTGCCATTGTCGTTTCTTCCCAGTAAACAGTGGCCACAGACATGTCAAAGGGTTACTTGTGCCTTTTTGTAGCCGAACAAGCAAACGAACAGAAATGTAACTTTAACACTTCAAATAAAACAAACATGGAAATGGCATTATAAAATTAAAGAATTAAGGAGAGGGAAACTCACCGTTTTGGTACCCCTTGGACTTTTCCACATTTTATTGTGTTACAACATGGAATCAAAATGGATTTAATTAGGAGTTTTTGCCACTGATCAGCACAAAAAACGTCCATAATGTCAAAGTGAAAAATAAAATCTACAAATTGTTCTAAATTAATATAAAATATAAAACAGAAAACAATTTATTGCACAAATATTCATCCCCTTTGCTATGACACACCTAAATAAGCTCTGGTGCAACCAATTGTCTTTAGAAGTCACATAATTAGTTGAATGGAGTCCACCTGTGTGCAATTAAGGTGTTTCACATGATTTCAGGTTAAATATATCTGTCTCTGGGAGGTCCCACAGTTGGTTAGTACATTTCCTAACAAAAATTACTTCATGAAGACGAAGGAACATTCAAAACAAATCCAGAATAAGGTTCTTCAAAAGCACCAATCAGGGGTAGGATTAAAGAACATTTCCAAGGCATTGAATATTTCCCGGAGCACAGTAAAGTCTATTATTAAGAAATGGAGAGAATATGGCACAACTGTGAATCTGTCTAGAACAGGTCTGTCTGCAAGCCTAACACCACACATCATCCTGAGAACACCATCCCTACCGTGAAGTATGGTGGTGGCAGCATCATGCTATGGAGATGCTTCTCTGCGTCAGGGCCTGGAAAGCTCATGAAGATAGAGGGCAAAGTGGATGCAGCAAAGTACATAGAAATCCTGGAGGAAAACCTGTTGAAGTCTCCAAGAGACCTGGGACTTGGGAGAAGATTCATCTTCCAGCAGGACAATGACCCCAAACATACAGCCAAAGCCACACTGGAGTGGCTAAAAAACCAAAAGGTCAATGTTCTGGAGTGGCCCAGTCAAAGCCCGGACCTCAATCCAATTTAGAATATGTGGAAAGAGTTGAAAATTGCTGTTCACCAAAGGTTCCCCTCCATTGACGGAGCTTGAGCAATTTTGCAAAGAAGAATGGGCAAAAATTTTTGGTGTCCAGATATGCAAAGCTGGTAGAGACTTATTCAAATAGTCTCATGGCTGTAATTGCTGCCAAAGGTGCCTCCACCAAATGGGGTGAATACTTATGCAATCAATAATTTTCTGTTTTGTATTTGTAATTAATTTAGAACAATTTGTAGATTTTATTTTTCACATTATGGACATTTTTTGTGTTGATCAGTGACAAAAACTCCTAATTAAATCCATTTTGATTCCATGTTGTAACACAATAAAATGTGGAAATCTCCAAGGTGGGTGAATACTTTTGAAAACCACTGTATGTCGTTTATTACATTCCATGTAACAGAAAGTCGCAAGAAGAAATATATAATATATAAAATCTATATAAAAATCACTAGACAACATTTCCAGCAAGTTGGGCACTGTTTAAACAAGGCATTTCAGAATGACGTGCTTGCCTCTTTCTTTGCCCCATGAGATTCTGACTCTCTACAGCACCACATAGCACTTTTGACCCAAATGGCATTCCATAGAGATCATTATGCGTGAGCAGGCATAATCTGGTTTGTTTAGTTTTTGTTGTCTAAAACTTAAAAAAAAAATAGGCTCAAGAGCAAGTTGATTCCGCCCCCCCCCCCCCTCTAGCTCTCTCTCTCTTGGTGAGATGGTAAATACATGCAAAGTATTTTTGTAATTTCTAGCCAATACAAACATCTGAATTTTGTACCCCAATATACGTAAAAAAATATATATTCATTTGAATATTCAAATATTTGTCCCAGCACTGCTGTTGTGAAAGCCCTTATGTACTGACAGTAACAAATATTGACAGGTATTCTAACCTGAATTATTTGTTTATTATTCTACTCTCTCCATTCATAATCTGCAAGATCTGAAATGAGTGATCACACTCAAGTTCACTGTGTACTGCTTCTTGGCCTGTTTCCATTCCACTTTGGTCCGTTTGTCAGGATTGATCGTGAAGATGCATCTATAAAGATCTACACACAACACTAAGCAGAAGCCACAAGCCACAAGCCACAAGGGCAGTCTTGCTAAACAATGAACATAAAAACAAAGGGTGCTATTGAGCACTATGGAATACCCCCATTTTGCAATGAATCAGTGAACTTCCCTCTGCATGGAGTCTATGAGTTATAATTTATTAGTGGTGTCGGAAGTTTTTTTTGACCATCTATATACTGAGAAAACAAGGTCTGTGTAAGTCTTGCCTTTGAATAAACATATGTTGCTCCTAACTCCACTGGGTAGTGGACATTGAAGTAGTAATGGCCAAACATCACTAACAATACTGTTGCGAAGGTGGGATGTTGTCATTCATGATCCGTCTGTCAAAGCTCAACATATATCTTGTTGCTGTTAGAATTTTGTAGAATTGTACGCCCTCTGCAGTAATTGAGTGTGCACATTTTGGTCCATGACTTTAACCATCTGACAACACAAAATATCAAGAGGCAATAATAAAAGGAAAAATCAAACAGTTCAGGCATATTACTGTAACAAACTCATAGCACAATATATTACTTTTGGTAGGAATAAAAGTTTGTCCACCCCATAATTTGAATAGGGTGTGCAAACCTTTGGTCATAACTGTCTTTTGCTGGTGGCTTAAAATTTATATTAATGAGACTGTATACTACACAGAGACTCTGGCTGCTCACAGTTTCTGGAACCTTTTTTTTTTTTTACCAGAACAAAAAAAACACCAAAACAAAATCAAGTCACTTTCACTCAAGGTTGCCTTCAGCTGGAATGTAGTAGCTAAACTTGCACCCAGCCTAGTTTTTTGGAGTCCTATTTTGAAATATGAAATATCAAAAAATGAACAAGTTCTTATACTTTATGTTTTGATAGGATTTGTCCAATTTTATAACTTACCACAAACAATGCAAGTTGTTAGAGGCAGCTCTTCTGTCTACTTCTGGGGCCAGGCACATGTCATCAAAATAATATATCATGCTTTCTTCTTTTTCATTAAGTTAGAAGCAGCAGTACCAAGCCCTGCATTTATGGAGAACAACAACATTTTGGCTGCTTCCAACTTCGTCAATGTCTGCAAAACTTGTTTGTTCTTTTCTGCAACAACACTAAATAATTTGCTTTCCTTTTTTGTCCATACTGTTAAGCAAGATCTCTTTTAATGCAATGCCTGTGAGTTCTTTGAAGTGTACTGCCATGCCAGTCTCAAAAAGAAACAGCCAGTCCTGTAAGTCAGAAAGTTTGCACACTTGTTAATATTCCTGTACTGTAACACTGTTTTCACCCTAAAAACTTAAAAGTAAATGTCAATATTAAAATCAGAAGCATCTAATTATTAGATTCTGACTTGCATTTAACAAAACTAAGACTCTTTATGAAAAAGAAAAAGAAAACCCTACAGTACTTTTTTTTAGAAATGTGTTATATAAACTAGAGATTTACAATTTACAGGCTGTTAAAACACTGCTAAAACAACAGAAGGCCAAGCTCAAGAGCATTCAATGCATTTTATTTAAGATGGCTGACGAGATTCCATTAGAATCTGCTTAAGATGGCTGAAGAGGTAGGTCCTGCTTTTCCGCTCCAATTAATGCAGTTTTCAAACCACAGCACATCAAACACATGGCAGCCAGCTTCAAAATAAAAAACAGGAAGCCTTTTTCATGTGATTTTTTTGTAATGATTACTGTGAGCTGGTGGGAGATTAAAAATATGAAAATCAGGAGATTGCATTTTCTCCTTGGGAGACAGCCCCCAAATATGAGACCCTTAAACACACCAAAACAAAGTTAGCATGTATGAAATAATATCTGTGTCTAATATCTCTATCTAAACCCCTGTAAGGTTTTTCTATGCAAACTTCATAACATCTGCTCCACATTGTCCATCATATTTCTAGCAAATAGGTATACATTATATAAATAACTAGATAATGTTTAAGTAAATATATTTACCGTAGAATTTACAGGTTTTTTTTTACAGTGCACATCATAATTTAAAATCAAGCGTTTAAGAATTAAACATAACCTTATACTGTAAACCATATTTTAGTCCCAAGAGTTTCCAGAATCCACATTGGAGTGTAAATATTTAAATACTGAAATGTGTTATAAAATATTTTAGGTTTAATTCAAAACGGTTTATAGTGTTGAGTACCTGGACTAATGTCCAATCAGTTTCCCACAAAATCATTTAACCCTGTAGTGGTCGCCTCTTCGCTATACAGAAAGGTTGCGACGTGCTTCAAAAAGCAATCATCTCCATGACACATGCATCACAAATGTCGTCCCGTTTCTTTAAAATATAATATTTTTTATTATAATATTATCGGTGTAGGGCCTAAAAATGGTACATGGTGAATGTGGTACAAATCTTACACTAATGAAATCATCTGCCGACTATATACTGTGCACCTGAATACACCATCTCGAATTTGACAGCTGCAAAATGCTCAATTTATAGCTATCACGTTTTAGACTGTTCCTTGAGGTCGTGGCTATTGAAGCACCTGCCAAGCATGCACTTACTAGCACCATTCAAATCTGCAGTCTTGCCCATTGTGACTGAAATTGCAACAGAGGTTTCTGTTACTATAGAAAACAGGATTTAAATGGCAGGTGCTCATCTTTTTTGGTTAACAGCTGCACAAATTTCAATATCGTATATCATTAGAAAACATGTTGTTTACTCATGGATTAATGCAATAGCATCTGCACAATACATATTCTACTGTCTCTCAATGTGGCAGTCACATGGGTTACAAAGTTTTAATCAAAATATACTAATACAGACGTAAATATTTTAGATGGCTTTCCATCATACAAATACATACCATGCATAGTTTAATAAGGTTTATACTCCTGTTAGACTCAGTGGTAGGACCCAGAACTTGATCTTTATTAATGTAAAAGTACATTGACCTGTAAGACTCAAAAACACATTGAATGTGAATTGGAAACCACACATATGTAGGATGTGTTTGTCTCAAAAGAGAATGGCAACGTTTTTTTTTTGGTTTTTTTTGTTTTTTAAGGTAAAAACATTGAATGGATGTATAGCTCTTATTAAGGCTATCAGTTCTCTACTATCAACTATAAAAATGCCCGTAGCTCAGAGTAGTAAAGTCTCACAGTAATTCTCAGACTAGAATGTATGATAAGGACAGGGCATTCAGTATAGGTGTATAGGTATAGGTATAGGTGCTGAACCCAAAACACAGCTTTATTAGCATGTAGAATATCAAGCAGTGATGTGTGTGTGCAGCCCAATGTAGCTCAACAGTCTAGAATGCAGATAGAGTGCAAGGAACAGGTGGTAACTTATGAGATCAGACTCATTTCAATCTATCAACAGCACATCTGAGATCTAATCAACTCCAATTGGGATTCTTTCAGCCCTAGTTAGGACTGCAGGCTGGCAGAACTCAATCTCTAACTGAAGTTCATGGAGGAACCTAATCAGCGTTCAATGAGAGCTGAACATGCTGTGAATATACCATACTAGCAGGGAAATATTAGATATTGGTACATTATTACTGTATATAAATAGCACTCATACAAAAATATGGTACATACAGGTGATCTTTGACTTTTGTGTCCGGTTTCAGATTGTAGATTGCAGATTCAAACGAACGCGATCCAGTTTGATATTGGAAAGAGATAAGTTTTACAGACTGGCTTCACAGTGCAGATAGAAATGCAGAATTGTGTTACATTGAAAAGGGAAAATCCTTCACAGTAGGTAAGACAATGACCCGTTCCCTGGAACAGAATGAGAGAGACCAATCATGACCCTTACCCAACAACTGTAATCAATTCAACCATGGATTACATTAAGCAAACAAAAAATGGCTGTAAAATATTACATATTTCTTGGGAGATTACAATTGGAAACCTCCCTTTATCAGCCCTTTAATTCAGTTTTTAGCGACTCTCAGTCTTGGCAACGTAATTGAAGATTAACCTCTATATTTGAACCTAAAGACAGCTATGTTCTGTCACCATCATTGCCCTCCATGGAGGTAGTGAATCATATAATATATATATATTATATATTATACTATATATATATATATATATATTATATATATATTGAACTGAACTTGTGGAAAAGGGAATCAAAGCAATTGTTCTGTATTGGGTTATGGGACCTAAAGCTCCTTTCTTAATCATTTCACAGCTAGTAATTTCTAGTAACTTTCATAGCACTCAAATGGGGTCAATTAAGTTCACAAGGATTTTGACTGGAATAGGTTTTGTATTCTCCACCCTGAGTGTCCTAATATTAGACCACTGCATTGCAGCAGGGTATACTGAAAGAAGTTTGGCTTTCTTGTACTTTCTTGATTAGTCTCAGAGCAGACTAAGCACCTGCTGCTAAACCTACCAAGATACAGCTGTTAGTCTTGTGCTTATTTTATTTTTATGCACTGATATTGGCATACAATATATTTGAATGTGCTTCCGCGGCTTAACCATTTGGTTGTCAGAGACCTGTTCTTGGAATTGCATAAAGTCTTACAATGTGAAATTTTCTTCTTTATTGTTGCTCACTTTGTTTTCATCGGATTCTCTTTTTGAACTGTACCCTAATTCTATGCATATAACGTGCTCCTAATGTATTGTATAACTACATCATTTTTATTTAATCCCTCCTGTATAGCTCACACCCCTTGTAAAACATACAGAGGGCTAAAGCAATTGGGATAAGCAAATAAGATTAAATAGTAGAGTCATACTTTGAACTGTGTCGTATTATCAATGTATCAATCAAGAATAACGTAAAGAATGAAGTAAAGAGTGATGTATGATACACATGTAAATTACACTCGGCAATGCTTCTGAAATTTGTAAATTTGTGTTCACGTTCATTCCGAATCATGTTATCCAACAAAATATGATAAAATACGGTCTGGATAAAAAAAAAAAAAAAAAAAAAAGCTGTAAAGAGTCTAATGACAGCAACAGCAGCCTGCTAAATTCATTTGAGACTCAAATTTTAACTTTGCTAGTTTTCTATAGTTTCCTGTTGAGTTTATACAGTATATAAGGAATGTATGTTTCCAGTATGTTTAGATCTTTATGATGTTATTTGTTGCTAGTTCTAATGGGACATGGCTTATAATTGATATTAAGGAACAACTGCACACAGCTTTTCAATTGTTTTCACTGAGGTCACCACTTCTGTTACGACTCAGTAACAGAACAGTAAATAAACCCCAACTGATAGATGCCACTTATATATGACCCTTTTTCTAAAACCACTTCTTACTGATTAAAATCTTCAAGCCCTTCTCTATTTACAATAATACAAAAAAATACAACAAATAACTCTCTACAACAAATGTACATTTTATTCTGGATTGATACATTGATAATATAGCTTATATTAACAATGGAAAGTATGATTTTTGTTTGTCAGTGTTGTTTTAACCCCACGTATGTTTTACAAAGGGTGCGCACTACACAAGGGAGGTTAAATAAAACCATTCAGCTATACACATAGAGGCTGATGTAAGGATAGGCATAGTGCAAACAATTGCACCTGCAAAATTATAATTGCCTATCGGCCAGGCAGGTACTTTGCACTGCGACCTGTGTAAGCTTGCAATGCAAATTACTCAACACGCACAAATAATGAGCCGCAATCATGAAAATGAGGGTGGCAATAGTGGGCACACGTATAGCCCAGTGGTGAGGTGAGTTAGGAGTACAGAGAGCAGTAGGCTCTGTACGAGATTTTACAGACCTTTTTAGGTGCATATGTCACATATTAGAAACTTCAAAATAAATAATGTTCGGGATACTGGGGTAGCAACACCTTGCAACGGTAGACACAGAAAGCCAAACAATACTTAAAAAAAGGTTTTATTGATTGAGTTCTAAAAACCTTTCCAACCCCTTTACAAGCGACCTACTCGGCGTTGTCTGGTTATTTGTTTGTTTGTTTATTTGTTTTTGTTTCCTTCCTATGTTCTTGATGCGTCTCATTACGTCTCCTCGCTGTTCTCCTCTCTACGAGCGGTTTCTGTCTCTAAAATCCTAAAGCTAATTAAAAAAAAATTAACCCCTCATGTGGAATGTGCTTCCAAACAGCAATCAATTCAAATGGGGGGGGGGGGGGGGGGGGGTACAAGATACAAAAAAAGATACACAAACAACCTAAACACCTGTAACACATAGATGAGGGCACCCCCACTATGCTTATGTTTCTGCATTGCTCAAAATCATCACCCAGGGTCGCAGGCCATAGCCACTATAGCCACTAGAGTGTGTTCCTCTGTAATAATAGAACTTCCTTAGGTTTTAGGCTTTATTGACTTGGGAGTACCATTATTACTTTGTAACACACCACAGAAAGGTCATTATCCCTTAATAATAGCAGAATGTCCATGTGGCAGAGCACAGCTCTGCTCTTTAGAAATTGGCAGGGATGGGGTTAAATTCCCCTACCTGCCTTGGTTCATTGTGTTCAGGTGGCTGGGGTTGATTAGATGATTAGTTTAATTAACGATCAATCAGCGCCCAGCCACCTGACATAAAAGGAGGCCTCTGCTTTTCATTTAGGAGGAGGGAGCTGAGGAAGCAGGTTGGTGTTTTGGTGTTTGTGATTTTTGAATGTTTTGAATCCAGTGAAGGCATTGCCCAGCCTGGAAACCTTTATTTTTGTGAGTGTATTTTTGCTTTATTTTGTTTATTTTGTGTTTAAATTGCTTTGTTTTGGCCCTTGTGCCCTTTCATTTTTGTGTTTATAATAAAATAGTTATTTTTTTGAACTCCAGCCTGCCACAGTCCATCAAAGGCATTTGTTAAAAAATGAGACTTACTAATACAGACACTGATGGCGTCAAAATCATTTAAGTACATAAAAAATGTGAAAAGTGATAAAGGCAATGACATTGTCTCAGTACCAGTACTGTACTGCTGTAGCTGCTAAAATGCTTTCTGGACACGTTCCCTAAGGTCACCACTCTATACGTCAGCCTTCTAATCCCAGCATACCTTTGGCAGGGAGAATGCCATTGAATAAGGCCTTGGGAATTCACCCAACAGACCCTCACAATACATTGGTTAATTTCCTGCAGTAGTACCAACAGAATGCAGTTAAGTGAACTACAAGGTGCTAGAGCTGATACACTCCAACCTGAACAGCATATATCAACAACTATTGATGAATGAAGATGCACAGTAATACAAACTCAGGTATATTTTTATATACATTGTGTAGTCTTTTGGATGATGACCCCTAGAGTATTGTAATTGTACACCTATACATACTTCTGAGGGAATGTCCTATATGATTATTATACTGTAGAATTTTAAATTGTTCTTTATTTGTATTATGCCATTTTATTACCATAACCCTTACATCAATTCTGACCTTGACATATTCATTAACAGGATAATGTTGTTGCTATGGTAATACTGGAACTTTGAAATTAATAAAGGCAGAGAAAATGATGAACATATCATTTAGATTTTCTTTCCAATTTATAATGTCCAATTATTTTCCCTCAACACAGTAGTTCAGTGGACGTCCTCTGATCCCATGATCGACCCAAGAACATGATAGCAGTCAGCGAGCTACTGACCTCTGGAAGACAAAGGCCAGCCCTGTAGGTGTCTGCTTTTGAGTTCACTGGTCACTTGGCCAGCAGGGTTTGCTGTAATATGAGTTCTTGCCGTTTTTACCTCCCTAACCGACAGGAGTTCCAGAGCCAATGTGACGCTCCCTTCAGAATGCCCAGCAAAGACCAGCATCCAGGACACAAAACTGTGCTGTATGACTCACCCTGCACACCACTGTGCTTTTTACCAGGTGAACTACACAGAGACCCTCACTACTACATACTTTTTGAAGTGATTTACTGATTTACTGTAGTATAATGAACAAGATAACTATTTGAGAACAGAGTTGCAGTGTCCATGTAAAGCATTTCATCAGTAAGCACTGGTTTGGAAACAGGTTTTGTTAATTAGTGTCATCTTTTCAGAAGTACTTTATTTGCAGTTCAGTTATTGAGTAATAGCACAATGGCTGACCTCCACAGAAATCAATTGCAGAGGAGTAAATAACAAATATTAATGTGGTAATCACTGGTAGTGGTAAATAATTGCTGCCTAGTTATTATAAAGTGTGAACAGAGTATCTTATAAGAATCTTATCGCACTTTTTTGTAATATGTTGTCCTTTATAGTGGGATCCAATACCTTATGATCACTGATCATTTTATGGACATATTGAAATACATATATGTATAATATAACACAACATGTTAGAATACAACTTCCAGTATTGTTTTTCTTTATGCAACACAAGCAAAACTAAAGCTCTTGAGTATATTTTAAACCAACTTAAGAAATCTCTCAGAATCTTTTCCTTGTTATTATTGTCCAGGTTGCTCATTTCTGCTATAACTTTGAGTGTACATTTCATTTATGAAAAAAATGCTCTAATGTGAACTATTTTCTAAACTGGTGCTTTCTGTAACAGCTAAGGTAGACATGGCATTCTGAAACGCTTGTCAGATAAGAATAGTAGAACATGTCTTTTTGCATTATTGCTAATACATTCCATGTTTAGTCAACAAACATCTAGATTTAGCTATTTCTATAAATTATTAATATTTATAATATTACAAATTTAAATGGGGGGGGGGGGGTACGCCATTCAAAAACCACAAGACAAAGTTTAGTTGAAAAGTTTATTTTAACATTAACTATAATTATCAGAGCAGATTGTCTTTTTAAATTGTTTTAAATTGACTTTAAATAACGCATGAGCCCAATGTTAACCAGTGTTTTCCCAGCCTTAGTCAAAAATGCAGTTATTTCCTATTCAGTTTTCTTTTTCAAATTCAAGTAAGGCAGGGATTGTGAGACGCAATACTCATTACACTGGGCAGATCATCAAGGACTTCCATTAGCTATGCTCTGTGCCAAAAAGCTTCTTTAGCCCTTTGTTCCTCTCCAGCTTGATATATTACTATCATGGGTCCCTGTGTGAGGTTTCATCTGCTGTTTCAGCCAAGCCTTACCTGTTATACACAAGGGTGTTTATTTTTTAAAATTTTGTGCACATCATGTGTTGTGACATGCGTTGTACACAAAGGTGTCAGATATTCATCCCTCACCTCCAACTAGGTGGCGACACCAGGTGGCATTCAGGTTACCTGAGGTGAGTTTCTATCAAATTAAGTCTGACAATGATAACCAGTCAAATATATATATATATATATATATATCATATATATATATATATATATATATATATAATATATATATATATATATATATAAATATATACTATGTCCTATTATTATATATATATATTATATAAGGTAATTCATTTCATATGTTGGTCAAATTGCAAAATAAAGAGGGAGCATGCACCCTTTGCTAATCTGCATTTGCCTATTTATTTCATTATTTTGAAAAGATGACCATGCTTGTTTTACTTTTTACCATGCATTCCATTAGAGTACAGTCATTTACCAACCATACAGTAAGACTTGCTGTTGCCACGTTTACTTTCACGCTGCTTTACCTGAGCTAGCCGTTTAGTGTTTCATTGTACTTTGCTGTGCTTTAATCATGTGTGACCAGGATGATGTAGTGGTGACGTCAGACCTGGAAGAACAAAACACAGGACAGAGACGTGGCGTTTTGGTGAAGCTGAGTGCTTGCTGGCTCTCAGCATTTAATAAACAAACTGAAAATAAAGATGCAGAACAAAACAGAACAGGCACTTGGGCCAAAATAAACAGACAAACAAAATGTACTAACACTAAACAGGCAGACAAACGAGTGGACGAACACTAAACAAGTACCATGCTGGCACTTCCAGCATGCTGTAGCAATTGTTATTATTTAATTAATCTCTCTCTCTCTCTCTCTCTCTCTCTCTCTCTCTCTCTCTCTCTCTCTCTCTCTCTCTCTCTCTCTCTCTCTCTCTCTCCACATCCGAACACACAACCCCGAGTGAAAACATGCTGCTTTTATGCAGCTGTACCGAGACTCGATTGCTAATCAATCACTCAGTTGGAGTCTCCGTACAACTGCATGTGAATTAATGAAGTACAATTTCCTCTCCTCACATATTATTACATTTTAAAGGGGGTAGACAGCTTACAGAGTATTTTTTTTCACATTCTCTTAACCTTTTTTATGGTTTCCGATGTGGTAATCTTTCAACTCTTCTGATGCAAATGATATTACTATGGGACCAGCAAAGTTGAAAGGTCATCGCAGCTAGCTAATGACAGAGATCCTCTAATAGGGTATATAATTATACACTCCTGGGTGTATAATTAGTGGCTAATTAGTTTAACTTTCTATAATGTGTTATACTGTGGCAAAGCGTAAGCCCTGCACATGAGGAAATACGTAGTTTATTGTGTGTTTTTGGGTGAATTGTTAACATATTGATTTAATTAATTGCTTAGCTGTTGTAGCGCTCCACCGGAGACAATTGCCCGTCTGCATGCAGCTGTTCCAGCAGACTGGTGGGCGTGTCTCAGCAGAGCGTCAATATAAAAGCATGCCGATCGCTGTGATCGGGGCTGCTGTAAGGCCTGCCGTTTTCCTGGCACCTTTGATTTATAGTTTGTGGTACTGTGTTTTATTTTGCATTTTTGTACAGTTAGCTGTATTAGTCCTCTGTGCATTACCATTGCTGGTAACGTCACATGACCACCTTTATTTTACTTTTGTTTGTTATGGGTTTGTTAATAATTCCTGCGCACCTGTGCCGGCGTTTCAACACCACGTCTGTCTCTCTGTATGCTTAATCAACGGCTACACACACGCGTGACACGAGGAAGACCCTGTCACATATACATATTGATACTTTTATATTGGGATTATTAATAATAATAATAATAATAATAATAATAATAATAATAATAATAATAATAATTATAAAGTCTGTAGATCGTAATTAAATACATTTGCGTTTTGGCATTTTTCTTTCTTTTTTTACTTGGTGTATTAGGATGGCTCTATTTATTGATGTTTTGATGTGGTTTAACCTGGTGGATTCAGATGCTTTTAGTGCAACCAGTGCTCCCGAATGGGTGTCTTTTTTTTTACACCCAATTGGGAGGCATTTCATTCCATCTTGTGGGAGAGAATGATGCTAGACGGGTTGTCTGTTTTTGGGCGACTTTAGCAAAACCCTGCTGTTTTTTTTTTTTTTTTTTTAACAAAGAAACATTTTTGTCAAACAAGAGAACATCTCTGACATGATTAACACAATAAAACATAGACTCAAAAATCAGAGTAAGATAATACAGACACAGCCCCCTCCCCCTGCCCTGTCAGGGTTTCACCAATAGTTTCACCAATTGTTTTTTTGTTTTTTCGCAGGGAAAATAGACCAACAAAAGTTGATGTTTTGAATGAATAATAAGACCTTCAGATTGGCCATGAAAAAAATGCCAAAATTGGTGGCCGAAATATATATATATATATATATATATATATATATATATATATATATATATATATATATATATATATATATATATATATATATATATATATATATATATATAAAATTTTATGTTAATCCTATTATTAAGGGTATTTAAGGGTAAGAATGTGTCTATTGTTTTAGCATGAACCACACACTCTAGATCTGACAGTAGCTGGCTGTTAAGAACATAAGAACATAAGAAAGTTTACAAACGAGAGGAAGCCATTCGGCCCATCTTGCTCGTTCGGTTGTTAGTAGCTTATTGATCCCAGAATCTCATCAAGCAGCTTCTTGAAGGATCCCAGGGTGTCAGCTTCAACAACATTACTGGGGAGTTGATTCCAGACCCTCACAATTCTCTGTGTAAAAAAGTGCCTCCTATTTTCTGTTCTGAATGCCCCTTTGTCTAATCTCCATTTGTGACCCCTGGTCCTTGTTTCTTTTTTCAGGTCAAAAAAGTCCCTTGGGTCGACATTGTCAATACCTTTTAGAATTTTGAATGCTTGAATTAGGTTGCCACATAGTCTTCTTTGTTCAAGACTGAACAGATTCAATTCTTTTAGCCTGTCTGCATATGACATGCCTTTTAAGCCCGGAATAATTCTGGTCGCTCTTCTTTGCACTCTTTCTAGATCAGCAATATCTTTTTTATAGTGAGGTGACCAGAACTGAACACAATATTCAAGATGAGGTCTTACTGGTGCATTGTACAGTTTTAACATTACTTCCCTTGATTTAAATTCAACACTTTTCACAATGTATCCGAGCATCTTGTTAGCCTTTTTTTATAGCTTCCCCACATTGTCTAGATGAAGACATTTCTGAGTCAACAAAAACTCCTAGGTCTTTTTCATAGATTCCTTCTCCAATTTCAGTATCTCCCATATGATATTTATAATGTACATTTTTATTTCCTGCGTGCAGTACCTTACACTTTTCTCTATTAAATGTCATTTGCCATGTGTCTGCCCAGTTTTGAATCTTGTCTAGATCATTTTGAATGACCTTTGCTGCTGCAACAGTGTTTGCCACTCCTCCTATTTTTGTGTCGTCTGCAAATTTAACAAGTTTACTTACTATACCAGAATCTAAATCATTAATGTAGATTAGGAATAGCAGAGGACCTAATACTGATCCCTGTGCTACACCACTGGTTACCACACTCCATTCTGAGGTTTTTCCTCTAATCAGTACTTTCTGTTTTCTACATGTTAACCACTCCCTAATCCATGTACATGCGTTTCCTTGAATCCCAACTGCATTCAGTTTGAGAATTAATCTTTTGTGTGGGACTTTGTCAAAAGCTTTCTGGAAATCTAAATAAACCATGTCATATGCTTTGCAATTATCCATTATCGATGTTGCATCCTCAAAAAAATCAAGCAAGTTAGTTAGACACGATCTCCCTTTCCTAAAACCATGTTGACTGTCTCCCAGGACCCTGTTACCATATAGGTAATTTTCCATTTTGGATCTTATTATAGTTTCCATAAGTTTGCATATAATAGAAGTCAGGCTTACTGGTCTGTAGTTACGTGGTTCAGTTTTGTTTCCCTTTTGTGGATTGGTATTACGTTTGCAATTTTTCAATCTGTCGGTACCACCCCTGTGTCAAGAGACTGCTGCATGATCTTGGTTAGCGGTTTGTAAATTACTTCTTTCATTTCTTTGAGTACTATTGGGAGGATCTCATCCGGCCCAGGGGATTTGTTTATTTTAAGAGCTCCTAGTCCCTTTAACACTTCTGCCTTGGTTATGCTGAAGTTATTTAAAACTGGATAGGAACTGGATGACATGTATCTTCCTTTGTAAAAACTTGTGAAAAGTAATCATTTAATATATTTGCTACTGTTCATCTGCTACAGCCTTACTAACACATGTCAGTAGCAACCTGGCTTTAGTTTTTCTTGTCGTTACAATACATTTTTTTTTTTAAAACTGAAATTGTGACTACATTTCAGCAGAACTTTTTGGTCATTTCAACGATACTGTCCCTGCGGTCTGAGTGCTGTCTTGGTCGAAACACACTGAACTTGCAGTGTGTTCATTTGCCTTTGGCCAGTTTATCTACATTTTGTAAGCAACCCTAACTAGTAACTAGTAATATTTATTACAGTAACATAAAAGTGCCTTTAAACAAATTTAACTGCATTTCATGGGTGACATTTCAAGGTTTACAGACTCCCATCATCACAATACATTGAGGTAACTAACCTGTATTTTTTAAAAGCATTGGGGTGATGGGAGTGTGAAATCTGAAATGCCTCTAACTGTTCCGATGAACATGAGACTATCTGGTCACCCTAATATATTTTGTTACCATACATTGCTGGTTTACAGAATTGGCTTTTTAAAAATAATTCAGTACTTGGTACAATAACTATTTTTGGCACCGTACTGATTCTTTCTCAATAGTTTTAAGGCTCAGAACAACTTATTTTTTCTTTACAATTTCTGCACAGGGTCTAAGAATGCTTGTGAAGAGATTGTCCAATCTAGATCCTCTAATAAGAAGTCGTAGTACAAAGAAATGTGTCAATCAAAATTAAATGCTATACAGTACCCCCACCCCACAACCTTGATGCACCCTTAAAACCTGCCTCTCTGTGTGTCACATCACCAGCCGCCACTGGGAATAAGCATGGGAAAACTGCAAAATTGCCATGGTAAACATTTATAAGATCATCGTGGGTAGGGTGCCCCTATTAAAGGAGACATCATTTCACACAGTGTGAGAAGGTTTGTGGCACAACCAAACTCATATACAATAAAGCCACCTTTGACACAACGTGTTAACCTCTATCACTGATATCTGCTTATTCAGTGATGTCATTTTAATGGGGGCACTGCCCTGATTACAGTGGCAATCCCCTTCTCCTTGAAAAGCTGTTGCACCTCACCAGTAACAGATGTGCTTCCTATGAAATGCAGAATTGCTCATCCTCTAGAATACAAAGTGATGTTTCCATCACACTTCTTTCTCAGTCAAAGGAAAGTGTCCTTTTATCATAGAGAATCCACTTAATTGAACGGCAGAGAATGAATGATGATGACAGCGATTGCAATTGCAGATGATTTATGACTGTGAAGGGTGCTCAGGGCTTGAAATATATATTTGGCTGGAGGTCTCATCTGCGGGTGCCCTATGGCTACCTGAGCGAGGTTGGCTGGAAATACACGAACAGATACATGCATCCCAGTGCCGCAGATAGGATGTGGCTATGAGCCACCTTCCCCCAAAAGACGAGACCTCCAAACCATGAAAGAATAATGAAAAATATTTAACGTTCTCTACAGTAGCAGCTGAGACACGGCCCGCCCCCCAGAGCATGACTGCACCTAGGGAGAGAGCCCAGCCTCTCAACCCAACCATGCACCCCGCAGAACTACTAAATACGAACCGCTCAGCACTCAGGTAAGGAAAAACCCCCTACTCACATATTTTTCATTTTTTTTAGGAGAAAACCTCAGGAAATCCATGGCTCAGGGCAGCCCTTCCTCCAGGCTCTAAGCAGTCAACTCCTGTTTCGACCTCCGAGAGCTTGACTGAGCAGCCGAAACAAAAAAGAAGCGACAAGAATGAATAGTACACAGAGCTTTTATGTGCTTGCTGATGACTTATTGGTTATGGGCGGATTCTTCTTCCAGAAAAGCAACCGATTTTACAATTATTACATAATTGTATTACAATTGTCTTGAAGCTACAGTACTCTTACACAAGCTACTTCAAGCTACTTGTACCCAAAAAACATTCTGGTCATGCTTCATTTTTAGAGGCTTTGCTTATTAACTGTAGTAGCTTTATATACATTTAGTATTTTATATCATGTTTAAAATTCAACCATTTGCAATAATTACAACTCCCTTGAAACTTTTGTGTGCTATTAAGGAAAATAGAGTGCATTAGCTCACCATATGACCCAGTCCAAGATGGACTTCTTCTCCACCATAAACAGGAGATGTCTTTGAGATGCCCACACCAGTTGGAAAATGTGAGCCAACATTCCTAGTATTCAGCCCATTTGTCCAGACAACCTTCAGCTACTGGGTGCCCTATTTGCACATATATTATTGTATATATATTTTCAGTAGGTTTGCAACTCAAACTCAGTTCTTTGACCATATATATCCCTATGCTGCATATCTGCTTTTTGCAATCATTAAGAAATGGGCTGTGCAGAGTCGACTTTGTGACAATGCCACAGATCACTGGCTTGACACACAGATTAACAGAGAAGTCGGATATATTGCCATGACCATCACGACAAAACTGACAGGCAACAAGCAGATGCAGGTTTTATACATTACAGAATGCATGTCAATGCTATAACTCTGGCGTTAGTGCAAGTGGTTGTGCTGTATATCAACTGTTAGATACTGCAACGTGTTACACTAATCTTCATTTGGACAGTGCCACTATTTTTCAGGCTTAGTGAGTTGGCAGAGGCCAAATTCAGACGAGAGGTCCACTTATAAAGCAACAGCGAGTGAGGCTCTTTTGTCAGTAATTCAATAGCCGTGAAGAATTTGTCAGGATATTGTAATGCATCTCTCCACAGTCAGCAGGCACTGCTAAGACGGCAGCCGTGCAATGGAAATAGAAATAAAGGTTAACTTTTTCCAATACATCCTGTGGAAGACAGACAGACCATTATAACCCTTAAAAGTGTAGGTCTTTCCTTTTGAGAAATTGCAAAGAAAGCCAAGGTGTCAGTGAGTACAGTTTCCTACACCATCAAAAGGCACTTGGAAACTGGAGGAAACTCTGATAGGAAGGGGTCTGGCAGACCCAAAGCCACAACAGAATCAGAAGACAAGTTTCTGAGAGTCAACAGCTTGCGCGATAGCCGGCTCTCAGGACAACAGCTTCAAGCACAGCTTAACACTGCTCGAAGTAAGCAAGTCTTAGTTTCAACTGTGAAGAGAAGACTTTGAGCTGAAGGTTTGACAGGTCGAGTGGCAGTTAGAAAACCATTGCTAAGATGACAAAATAAGAAAAAGAGGCTTGCCTAGGCCATGAAGCACCGCCAGTGGACTACTGAAGACTGGAAGAAGGTCTTATGGACCGATGAATCAAAATTTGAAATCTTTGGTTCATCACGCAGGGTTTTTGTACGCCGTTGAGTAGGCGAAAGGATGGTTCCTCGATGTGTGACACCAACTGTCAAACATGGAGGAGGAAGCGTGATGGTCTGGGGCTCTTTTGCTGGATCCAGAGTCGGCGACTTGCACAGAGTGAGTGACACTCTGAACCAAAACGGCTACCTCAGCATTTTGCAATGCCATGCAATACCCTCTGGTATACGTCTAGTTGGTCAGGGGTTCATCCTACAGCAAGACAATGACCCAAAACATACCTCCAGGCTATGTCAGAACTATCTTAGTAGAAAAGAACAAGACGGTAGGCTTCAAATCATGGAACTGCCAGCACAGTCTCCAGACTTAAACCCCATCGAGATGGTTTGGGATGAACTGGACAGAAGGGTGAAAGCAAAGGAACCTACAGGTGCAACACATTTGTGGGAACTTCTGCAACAGTGTTGGGAAGAACTTTCCGAACAATATTTGATTTCCATTGTAGAAAGACTGCCACGAGTGTGTTCGGCTGTTATATCTGCAAAAGGTGGCTACTTTGATGAGTCAAAAATTTAGATTAAATTTTATTAAACAAAACGATTCCATGATTTCTTTTTTTTTTATCTCCAATTGTTTATTTGTTCTATGCTTTAATTTCAGAGTACAGTGAGACATTAAACTGCGTAAATTTCAATAAAAACTGGAAAAATGGGGGTGTTCTAAAACTTTTGACCGCTAGTGTACTTCAACGCTGCACTTCTCATTCCGTGTATACTCCTGCAAGAGGCAATGTAAAGAAATGCGCTTTGAGAAAATGCCAGACATAGGAAAAGCAACGATACGGGAAAGGCTTCAAGCCAATGCATGAAGCTGCTGGGAGCTTGAGTTAACCTTATCTAAAATGAATGCTAATCAATGAAGAATGGTCAGGTGTCTGTCCTGAACAATTTAAACACTTTTCAGACGTGTTTGCCACCAAAACCTGTGCCATTCTCCACAAGAGAAAATATTACAGTGAAACTGAAAAAAGAAAATGTAGTGATTGGACTCTCTGACCTTTTGGCCATAACTACCAGTGACACTCCTGTCTAATGACAAAGGTCAACCCGTTGTAAAAACATGAAAACTTGATGGGTCACAAAGTGTCGACCTAGTAGTTCTGTTAGAGCTCAGAGTTTTAATAAACACACAAGAGTTCTCCAGCATTGCCAAAATGTTTGTAGTGAAATGCCCTGTCGCTGAGTAATACAAACATACAGCACAATATATGAAAGCCATATATGAAGGTAAAAAAGTCTTAATACCTCAATGCTACCTCAAAAAGTCATACCAGTAGTTTCATGATGTGTCATGAACATTAAATAGGACTCTTCCAAAGCATTTTCTTGGAATTTTTAATCTGTATTTATAACATACATCTTTTGAAGAAAATTTTTTAGGAGAGTTTAGAAACATTTGGGAAATATTAATTTTGTAGAAAATACTGTAATTTACATACACTTTTCACTAGTACTGGAACAAAAAAATATTTTTACACCTAAAAAGTTTTGTTGCAAAATAAAAAAAAAAAAATACAGCAGTGTTTAAAAAAAAATCTGCCTACAGTATTCCAGTTAGAACCCAATTAGTGGAAGTACACTGAGCAACAGGGAAGAAAATTATCAAAGACAGAACGATGAATGATTTGTATAAATGTGCAGACTCCTGATATCAGATCTTCTGCCTCCTTTCCAACAATTACAAAATATCATTAAATATATGAATGAATAGGCTCCTGCTATTTACTCAGCCTTTCATGTATTTCTTCAAACAGTCGGCAGAAATGAGATTTCACAATAATAGGCAATGGTTGCAAAGCATTTCCCATACACCAGCAGATTACCCCATTCCATCTGAATTCACATATTCACTATTAAGAAATAGGATTGAATATGGATAAGTGAGAGTGTCTGAGTGGCTCATCTGGTAAAAGTGTGCAGGGTGATTGTTACAGTCAGGGGAGCACAAGTTCATGTCCTGGCTGTCCGAAGTCACAGGTCTTCACTGGAGATTCCAGTGGGAGCATTGCATTTGCTCTGGCACTCCCAAGGGGTTAGGTGTCTGGTTTCTCAGAGCTGGGCACGTTACTGAAAAAAAAAGGAACTCATAACTCATTTCTTCAGAATTGTAACCAAGTGTTTTGCACCATATGTACTCTTATAAAAGTTTATCATAGTAAAGTTGCATGGTATTTTGATATATCATACCTTGATGATTTTACTATGATACACTTTTATAAGGTAATCCTGGCACGTTTCAAATGTCCTAAATAAAAAGAGATCAAACAAAGATACTGCAGTCCTGGTAAACCAAGAGGTATTCCCTTCTTGCAAGCTAAGAATGGCAGTAATCTGTCAGTGCAGGCACACACGACAAGGGATTCAAATGATCTGTCTCTTCCGGAATAGTGCCCTGAATAGATAAGCTGTGTACTCATCTAAATGTAGACTTAGTGTATCATAACCAGCCACAGACGACACTGGAATTTGGCAAATCTAAAAATGACCCATGGCATGTGGCCTTTAAATGTGTGTGTGTGTGTGTGTGTGTGTGTGTGTGTGTGTGTGTGTGTGTGTGTGTGTGTGTGTGTGTGTGTCGCATGTGCGTGTACGTGCGTGCGTGTGTGTGTGTGTGGTCAATATACACAGTAATAAAGCTAATCAAGGGACCACCAAAATGTGGCCTTAATAGAATACATTTTGGATGGATTTCTACAAAAGTGCCCACCTCACCCCATATGAAAGAGTCTCATTAAGGCATGGAAGAGGTATATCTGTATATTAGAGATTTCCTTTAACCAGAAAAAATATGTAAACACAGTATTTTATGTATTTGAACTTTTTCTGGTGATGAAAGAATGTTGTCTGTCAATGTCAGCCGCAATACAGTAAGCATAGCAGGAATAGCACTGGTCTCCTGTTTGAATGATAAGCTGTAGAAATCAAACAACTGGATACAGACCGATTACTTTGAATAAACTTTATGACCACACTGTGAACAAGTTACTGCACAAACAGCATGATAATCACTAAGACATGTAGTCTACCAGATATTTGAGTGGCAGATTTTGTTTTTTTATTTCGTTTTTTACTTGAAGATCAGTTTCCTGGTAAAGCTATTAAATAGCATTATATATTGCCATGTGTTGCTACAACTGTTTAAATAACTTACCTGTAATCTTTTCATTGTTAACACCCTGACAACTTTTTACACTTAAAACTTGAAAATCTGTTTCAAAGCTCTTTTCAACATGTCAGCTCTAGTGCAGGGCTGCCCAGTCCTGTTCCTGGGGACACACTGTGTCTTCTTGTTTTCATTCCATCTGAGGTATCAGTTACTTAATTGAACTGTTCGTTAGCTTAATTAGACCTTTTTAATTATTTTCAGCTTTTAAACAGTTGGATATTTCAAGTTAATTATACAATTTTATAAGTAACTTGAAATCGGTAACTCTTTAGGAGCTGAGAACTAAAAAAGGTTTAATTAAGCACTTATTAGTTCAATGAAGGGTTTAATTAAGTAACAGAACTCAGATGGAATGAAAATCAGAAGACACATTGGGTCCCCAGGACCAGGATCGGGAAACCCTGCTCTTGTGCACTGGGGTTTGAGATCTCTCCTCCAAATCAGAGGTCTCCAATCTTGGTGGTGGAGGACCAGACCCTCCTGGTTTTTGTTCAACTGTACACTAAAAATTAATTAATTGGACCAATTAAGTGTCTAATAAGCACTTAATTTGTATTAAGTCATTTATGGTACAATTGGAACAAAAACCAGGAGGGACACTGGCCCTCCAGGACTAGAATTGGAGACCCCTGCTCTAAATCACTGCAAGAAAAGCAATTTAAGAAAAAAAAAAAAAAAAACATAATAAGTGCTATGGCTTTTCTGTAACACATCATGGATCGCTATTATTGTGTTACCTGTTTGACAATGTGGTCAGTAATCCTTACACTATCAGTGCTCTAATGCTGACATTTGAAGAGCTTTGAAACAGACTTTAGTGAAAACAATGAAACGAAAAAATCCAGGTACATTATTTAAACATGTAGCAACACGTGGGGACGTGTAACACTATATTTTTCTGAACCCTGCTACTTACTCTTTAAACACCCAGCTACTTATCCTGTCATTTCCACATGAAGCGCATGCAAGTCCAAATTTGTCACTCCCCTGAGAATAGCATGCAGGGGTTCTCTCTGCATCTACAAAGTTTCTCACGTCTTTTCGACATGCTACACTAAATCAATAGGCAGAATATATGGCACTATAGTCTGCAGTTTGTTTTTCGCTGGCAGGTGGCAGCAATCCCTAAATGTGCTTGACAGACCAGCCCATCCATAGATTAGACAGCTGGGCGCTGCATTCTTTGAATAAAAACTTGACACCTACTACAGAGAAATAGATGAGGGCATTTTTTTTATTTGTTTATGTTACAAGGGGTTGTAAGAAAACCTTGTCAAGATTGGTACTGGTCAAACCGAATGATTTATTCTGCTGCTGAAGTACCTACACTTCACATATGATATGCATATAACAGCTATACATACCCGTACCCGAAACTGTGGAAGAGAGCAAGTAAGTTTACCACATCAATGATACAGTGCGTTGATGTGATAAACTTAATTTCTAATCACCCTGTATATAATGTGATTGAAAATTTGTGACTCAAGTTTTCTGATGTATATGTACTAGATAAAGATGCTAGCATTGATGAGAGTTTGAAGGGCGTCTGCTTTGAAATCTATCACTCAAAAATAATTTGTAAAAAGTGATATGACTGGATAATGACATTTTGTAGCACTGTTATTATAATGCTGCAATTGTAAACACATTGTTGTTATTTTGTTTTTCAAGTTCTATTTAAATAATACAGTTCTGTTTTTCATGACAATAAAAAAGTGTGCATTTTTAAAAATAAAGCAAAACATATTTTGAAAACTGTCCAGATTGCTTATTTGAGGGCTAAGAATGAAAAATCTGCCAAAAAATTAAAATAGAAACTGGACATGGAAATTGCCAAAATAAATGGGCAGCTGGGTGGTTAACTGAAATAAACTCCTTAGCAATGTTAGTCGTGTTCAGTTAATCAAGAAGCCTCATGAGAAGCTTATTTCAGCTGTAGCACATGAGGAACAATTGCAGGAGTGAAGGGATTTCAGAGAACAAAACATCTGATGATGGGACAGCTTTAAACGCGTCAATTAAAGTGGTGATTTTTGTGACTGTATTGTCACTCAATGATGAAACGTTCCTATTAGCTGCATCAATCAAATCTGCCAGGGTTCTCAGGTGGTTTTCCTGATGGCTTTGCAGATGATATCCTCCTCCGTTGGCGTGTGAAACCAGTAGGAGCAGCCAGCACAATGCTGTTTCAATTTGCCTGTGATAATATCCAAAGCTTTAAAATCCTGCTGTAAAAGGAGGATTTGGGCGATTCAAATCGATGAGAATTCAGCTCAATTGCAACCAAAGCATGAAAAAAAAAATGCAGAAATATAGTTTTAGAGCTTTAGTTAAGGTAATTAAAAAAGCTATACAAACAATGTTTCATTTCTTATTTCATAACAACCGATCTGAAATTTCAGAAATGTGAAATAACTATCATTATTTTTTAATGGCAATTTTATATACATGTATAAGTAGAATTCGATTACAGTAAATCAAGTCCAGTAAATAAAGTTGGAAAATAAAAGTGAGCCTAGACATAATGGCATGTTTACAGTTCACATCACAGGCATTACACTTCAAACCAAAAAGCGCTCGCTAAATTTTTCAGATAGTACCAAGCTTGGTCTGTAGCACGGACATAATTTTTTTTTTAAACTGTTGCAGACTTTTTTGTGAAGAGTTTTTCATGTTTTGGTCTCAATTGAGCTGCATTTTTTAAGATCTCACCACAATTTAGGCAGGGCCTTAATTATTTTTAATATTAACTCACAAATTGTGTGTAAATGGGAACACTAAAAATAGCGCTGAGGAAGCTTCACCTCCCCAAGAGTAAAAAGCTTCTGCCGCCACTGATGTATTTTCATTATAAAATATCTGGTATTACACAAGATAAAAGAAATTTCTCAGTTTGCTTGCCTTCCCTTCCAGGAAATATGTAACACTTGCACTTCCTGGGCCATTTCACCTGAGTAAAATCTTTGAGGTCAAGCATATTACTGGTTGCCAAGCATGTCAATCAATAGGGGAAGCCGCCTAACAGGAACGATTGCCCTGAAGGGGCAGGGACAATCTCCAGGTGAAATGATTATCAGAAAGCAAGGCCTGCTAACTGAGATTCTTTTAACTAGTGTACTGTAGTTCCAGATATATAAAATAAAAATCCTGGTGATTGTGGCTTCCTCTTTATAGACCAGAGCACACTCTGACTCTGGATATACACACGGTCGTTAGCAGTCTCGACCTCTTCATAAAGCTCTGATCCCAGTTCACAGACATGTCGATTGGAGGATGTCAGCTTACAAATGTCTTCGTCAGGAAAGCACGGACGTTCTTAATCCTGACACTTGTTATGACCTCGAGGCAGCTGGTAGTCACCAGCTATTTTTCCCTGCAACCAAACACAACAGGTAGGATCTCCAGATGGGGCGTCAGTTCCCCCATTAATTATTTATAAACAGAGTTTACATACAAAACTATTTACAATAAATACACACACACACACACACACTCACGCACACACATACACCTTGAATGTGTAGGACGGGAATATCTCTTTTAAAAAAAAATACATTTCAGACCTATATAGTGAACAAATGTGTATGGCATGAACTGTTTTATTAACTACTGTACCATCACTTTATTGTACTGCCCTACACTGCTTTTCATGCGGATGCAAAAAATTTTAGGGGATTCAATATTAATGGAAAAGGTAGCTAAGTTTTGTTCTACAAAAAGAGGGATTGCAGGAGATGGATCATTTGCTACAAGAAGAGACTCACTTCCAATTGCAGTGATTACAGTGACTAATCTTAGCAGCTGATGTGTGGGGAGGTAAACTATACCCAGTCTGTTTCCTTCCTGTTTCCTTCCCAAAATGAAGGAGCTCAAAGGTCAATGTAAAGCTCACTGTTGGCAGGCAAATGGGATTGGAACCAGAAGGCTCCTGATCACATGGTCACCCCACAAAAGTGCTTTTTCTGAGCAACTACACCTATTAGCTTCCATTAAAGTAATTGTAGCCAGCACAATAATCCCATTACTCTTAACCAGTCTGCAGTTCCATTAGCTACATGGGTCTCCACATTGCACATTTGAGACCTGTATAATGAATGGATGCACATGGTAGAGAAAATGTACTATTTCTTTAGTTTAGTAAGTTTGTTGAGCTTTGAATATCACTACAGTTCTTGTACTAACTGTATGTTTTTGGTTGCCCTAATCAAACAATGATGTAGCTGAAATTACTGAAATAAGCAGGCTATTATTTTTTAGCTATATTTCCCCATTTAGTTAAGAAATCTTTGCGGAAATCAGTTTTTTTTTTTTTCAGGTAGGTGGAAATCTATTGTTGTGCTCTGTCAGTCAAAGTCACTGGGTAAATCAGCCTGCAGGTATTAAACAGACAGCACATAGTCTCAGTGGACTCCAGTATTAGATGTGTTGCCCCAGGGCTGATATTGAAACTTTATTATTTTTGATTTACAATATTAACCTCCACTAGGCCTGCACTGCTCCACTGGAGTCCAAAGTGAATACAGATTTATGTCTCCTTTTTTCAATTAGTCATTTTTTCTTTGTTTATTATTCCTGAAATGAACTATGTTTAATACAAAACTTGAGCGCTTAAGCATGGTCTTCAGCCTTCAATTCAAATGAACAAACCACTAGAAAAGGTCAAACGCCCAACCCAGTTTCCTTGGCTACCACGGCCTTTGATCTCTCCCATACCTTAAATGGTATTGAACAGACCCCCTCATTCTATTCAAGTTAGACAAATAAAAACAAAAACTAATTAAAATGATATTTGAAGCTATTTGTTTATGTAACTTGTAAATTCGGGATGCACAATGCTCCTTCTGGACCACAGTGGGTGTTGTTATTATGAGGAACATATCACGTGAGAATGTCATATTCCAGTGGTATGTGTCTAATACCTTTGTCTATGCACCTTGGAAGGGCTTGTCTATTTGCAATTGTCAGGACCCCTTTGTAAATGAGACTTCACTATTCTCCTCTTGTTAAATACAGTGAATAAACCAATGAGAACTTGGGGTTCAAAGACAGGGCGATAATAATTGATAAAACCTAGGTATGCACAGCCAGCTCTCAAGGGAGATGGCTTGCCTTCCTTCCTGTTTAGAGGCTATTGGGGGATACGCTGAGTGACAACAGCTGTGAATGTGCATGTTTGGTCTTTAGCTATTCATCATTTGAGCAAAGCACTTCAATGACAGAACATTTAATAAGACAGCAACTGTAGTAACGGCGGTCTTATTAAACTACTGTTTGTGTATTGGTGTCTGGGCAAAGGAACTGCTATAGACAATATGGAACATTTTGTCTTATAATCTGCAGTGCACATTTTGCTACAGAAATCCTGTGTTATCGATGAACTATTTTTAGACTACAACTTGGTCATGCTAGTCAACACAATGGATATGGAACAAATGATAACAAGCCTGCAATTCCAATTCCAATTCCAATTCCAGCCTAAGTGAATACACTTTCTCAAACTGAATGTTTGTGAGATGTCAAGTTTTCCCACCAGGTTCTTTAGTAAGCAGGTATTTGAAAAATTACTTCTAAGATGTACAAGATAGTGTTTCCTTAGCTTTTCTTAGCCCCCTAAACCAGACACAGACCCCCGTGTCTAAGATAATACATAACTAGGAGGTATTTAGACAGGTAATTTGTCTAGAACAGTGGTATTTGTGTGGGTCATTCAGTTCGTCTCAAGCCAGGACTTTATTTCACCAGGTCCTCCACACCTAGGCTGAATTGTAACAAATAAATAAAGACAGGATTGGAATAGGAATAATTAAGAACATGGCAGACACCTGGAGAGGAATGGATTGAAAGAGCCAGAAGCGAGTATGACTGGTTTAGATTAAATCTCTGTTCATAAAGTTATGCAATTAAAAAAGGGATTCAGATTTGATAGTGAAGTATATTCTAGTGTCCAATTGTACAAGATTGTGGGATACTGCAGCTTTAAATTCATGCCAAGAACAGTCTGCACCTGAAGACTTATTTTTTAGGTTTGCCACAAGATGGTGCTGAAGACCAAATAATTACAGATATAAATACAATGAATAAAGCTTGTATAGTAGAGGGAGGTCCTCCTGAATCAAGTAACTGAATGTAGTAGTGAGTTTATATACGTCTATTAAGCCTTGTCTTCTATGGTTCCTATGTGTGCACTTTCTACTGCATCAAGTCTTGTTTTAAACTGCAGTACACATGTTATTACAGCAGGCAACACCTGGGAGCCAAAAAGAGTGTGCCTGTCTGTTAATTGCATGTTGGAGGGACAGAGGCTATTTTAATTAGGTATTTTAATTAGGTAAAACTTTCCGTGTTTTAGTGGAGGGATGGAGGTTAGTGGTAATGTTAAGAGTCTCGACATCCCTTATTTAGCTGTTGTGAAATCATTTCTGTCTATTGCAATTTTTTATTTACAGTCGTCTAAAATAAATCTCTGGAAAAGTTGATTTTATCAGCATGTAGCAGGTAATACACATCTATACTAGGTAAGAAACCTACAGCAGATTTCATCTACAGTACCAATACTAATCCATCTGTGGCTTTGGGTTAATTAAACTGACCTCTAAATTACATCTTATCATGCAATCTACAAGTGTTCTTTCACATACAAAAAGCAACAATGCAGCAACATCCTGTTTTTTATTAGAACTCCACTGACCGCCATCTTAAATTTATAATACCCAGATTTTACAGATGCAGTCAACCCAGCCTAATATTACTCCTATTAATGTCCCAGCAGAGTGTCAGTGGTAACAAGCCTGTGATGTCACATTTGTTGCTGTCACACTTATGTTATTGTCATGGTTAATTTATTTACAAGTCGTACAACTGATTTCCACACACACACACACACACACACACACACACACACACACACACACACACACACAGACTTTGTAAAATAAAAGCATAATGAGTTGCTGTGCAGCACTGAAATTATTTGAATAGAATGTACTGTAGCACTGTGCAAAAGTTAGGGTTAGCTGGAACAATGCATTTTTCATTGCAATCCTCTGCCTATGTCTGAAAGCAACATAAATCATAGCTGATTTGTGCTCTGCTCTGACGAGACTGAATTCCATATATCATCAAATCAGCTGGCATTTCATTTGGCCAGCCCTGCTCATAAAAGCCAAAAGGAGAGAGAATGGACAAAAGTATAATTGAAAAGATAATGCACACAGCTGTAGGGGTTTATAGTAATCCTTTGTTATAACCAAAGGGTTTTTTTTCTTAAATGGTCTGAATAATGAATTGGAATGGACCAATCTAGACTGAAATAGGGCACAATAATAGTTTGATTACATAAATGCACCAAAATGTACCTACAAATAATGAGCTATAGTATAAAAGTATAAACCCATCTGTAAAAAGTTAAAGAGGGCACCAGTCAGTCACCTTTGATCATCTTCACACTTGAATCAGCACATCTTTACAGATGGAAATAAGACTCTGAATATAGCAGTTGGACCACTTGTGGTTTTATAAGTTTACTATGACACACCTAAGATAATTAAGCACATAATAAAACCTCTAATGGGTGAAACTGCTATACAATAGGAGTTATATTTTCATCACTGCTTTATATGATCAGGGTCATTCCTCAATAAAATTCATTAGTATTGAGAAATATTGGATAGGCGTTTAAAATCAAGGCCAAAGAACACATTTGCCATTTGGGAAACATGGCTTGAGCGGGATTCAAACAATACACTACAAGTTTATTTATCTTTGAATATGATGTTTTGGTTATCTAGAGCTTTGGGGTTAAGGTTAGGTTTAAGCATAGGATTAGGTTTATGTTAACGTAAAAAAACAAACAAACAAAACATTAAGGTTTTGGCAGAAAGATCACTGATAATCCATGACCTTTAAAAAATGTACAGTGACAAAAAAGTATAGTAAAGCCTAGTGAAGGTATGTATGGCAAAGCACAGGACAAAGAAGCATGGTAAAGAACAGAAGTAAGTTTACTTTTATGCAATTGTAAAATATAACACTGCCCCCAGTGGATGCAATAATATTTTTCTCTGTAGTATTTGTTACTAACGTATTTCGTTCGTCCATTAGTGGCAGAGTAAATCAGCTGCACTTAGAGAGACATGTGAGGTTGCAGGGGTACTTTTTTGAAGTTACCATGATGGCTGAAACAGAAAATGAAATACAAAGTGATTCTAACCAAGAAGAAGAACATATTAGGTGGTGACTGTGATGTTTCAGAATTGTACCAGGGGCTCTTTAAAATCAGAACCATACCCATAATACTGCTTGCTGCTCAGCTGGCATTTCAGCAACAACATCACAGGACAGGAAAAAAGGGGAATCATAAGACTGCTCCTGCTGTGCAAAGACCTGGGCAGCATACTTTTCACATCAAGCGGTAAATGCTTTCTAACAAGTGTTAACTGTTCTGCATTAATGAACTACATGTACTAGGCAAGATAAGATGTATTGCACACTTTGTTCTAGCTTTTCACAGCATGATACATAAATGAACATAATCTGTTGATACTGCTGTCTGTTTTCTTTGGATTACTTGGAATGTTCATAGAAGGCAAAGCCTGTTTAATAGCCCTGTTTACAAAACCTTAAGACACTTTTTTAAGCCTGTGGTGTTTAATTAAACCTACTTTATCGTTCACAAAACCCTTTGCAACTGTTTTAGAGAGGGCTGGAATCTTATCGTCATTTTTTAAAGCACCGTTCTAAGAGAATGTTTACAAACAGTCCTCAAAGTTTCGTGAATAGGGTCTATAGTGATTAAAAGTTAAAACTTGTCAAGTTGACAATCTTTTATTCTAGAACACCAAGTCACAAGCTGAAACAATTGTCCACTTGACTGTCACTGGTACCGTAAACAAATCTAGCTGTGGCTTATCCTGGCAGGATGTAGGTCTATTAAATCAACCCCTTAGTCAAAGAGACAGACATTTCACCATTATAATACTAGTGCTCTTGTTGAAACATTTATATTATTAATTAGCCATTTAGCAGACACTTTTATCCAAAGTGACATAGAGACTAGGGGGTGAACTATGAATCAACAGCTGTAGAGTCAATACCAATAGGACTTCGGTTTTACATCTCATCAACAAGCAGCTTCTACACAGCATCCTTCAGTAGTTGCCATTTATCTATTCAGACTCACTCCAACAGTCCAACAGCAGACTGCACAGGAAGTGATTTGGTACCGGGAAACAACAGTCATGTCATTGTACTCTACTGGTGTATGAAATATCATAACAAAGAAGTAAAATAAAAAAAACAAAAAAACAAGCGAATAATCACTATTCAAAACAATGAAAGGCTTAGGCAAGTTAAAAGATACTACAGCCTTGGTTATTTTAAAGAACAAAATATAATAAGTACTGCATAAAAAGTTGACAATATTCCTTATTAGATTATAATAAACTCCATTACACCATTATAACATTAATTTACAATAACATAGTAAATGATTTACTGTGCTGCAGATAAATGGGTTTGTGAGAGTTCTGATGTTATTACCTACCTGTTACCACAGTTACTGTTCATCCAAGCCTATAGGGTAAATAAATAGGCCCAAATCTTATATGGTACAGTTATAGCAGACTGTATTACACATTTTATTCAAGTTATTCTTTGAAATAATTACACTAGAAAGGGTGAAATAATGACAGTGTTTTGCCAGTGGGGAGTAATTACCTGCAGACTCTATTCTTTGATGTGAAGAGGCCCTCATGCTGGGCACTATTATTAATGACATAATAGTTAAAGAGTCGTTCAGACAGGCACTTCTATCTACTGCTATCTACTGCTATCAAACTAGCCTGTCACATTCTTAATTTGCTGGATCGCTATCCTTCATGGCTTCATGAAAGACGTTAAATCAAAGTCGACAGGTTATAGTATTCATAGCCCCTTTTCCCTCTACAAGTTTCAGCCTCTGCTCAAGGATTTACCCTGTCAGGCCACTTTATTAGAACCTGTAACTAATATCAGGTTGGGCCACCATTTACTTTGTCACAATGTCCCATATAGGTAGACTCCACAAGGTGCTGCAAGACGTCTCAAGGGAATTTATTCAGTCATTAATATTTCAGACAAAGGCAGAGGATTGCAATGAAAAATACATTGTTCCAGTTAATCCCAACTGTATTGAGAGCTAGGGATTGGGATGGACATGGAAGATGCCTGAAGCTTCTTAAACCATTCATGCACAATTCTGGCACAGTGGATGGGTGCATTATCATCTTGAAAGTAGCCCTTGCCATCAGGATACAAGTGCAGCCTTGTTAGGTGAACTTGATCTTCAATAATGCTCAAGTAAATGATGGCATTGGTTCAGCCTTCCAGAGAAATCAATGGACCCAGGGTATACCATGAGAACATGCCCCAAATCAGGGCGATGCAAAAAGTAATGTAATCTAAAAGAGGGCTTTTTTCAAAGCAATTTGAACAATTTGAAGAAATTGTATTAATTAAAGGAAAATAACCATCCCAGTGCAGGACAGACTTGCCTTTTCATTGCAGAACAGACAAGGCAAATCCATTGTTAGCTGTTCCCCCTACATTGATTACTATATCATCATCACAGCAATAACAGAGCCAGACCACAGCAGCAGAACAAACTAATTACAAAATGTGATTGCTTTAAAAGTATTAAGTTCAGCTGGGATGACATTTATAGTGGAAGAGGACAGCTCAATTAAACACGAAATGTTTAGACTAATTTATTTTTGTGAAACTGTTTTTATTATTTGACCTTTTGCTTTAACAGACAATAACACAAAACCAAAAGACAATAAACAATAGTGAAACAATGGGTGTGTGTGTGTGTGTGTGTTCACATTGCAAGGTATTTGGACCTATGCACATATAAGCAAAGCCACTACATAGGAATTGTTGTACAATAACTCGTTATTCTGCAATCTTTTCAATTTGAGCGATTTTTTTAAATTTTTTTATCTTCTGCCAAGCTTTTTTTTTCAGTGTTTAAATAGTAAATCATTATGCTTTTCTATTGCTGAGTTTTAGGAGCTGTGCTTGACTTCCAGTTCTGCAGGATTAGCTTTTTAGAACGAGTGAAAATAACATCACTATCCAGCCAAAAGGACACCTCAGGTTAGAGTCATGAGTTGAATCATGGAGCAGACAGAGTGAGGGGGTCAAATGTATAGTAGTCTGTAAAGTGGAGGGCAGCCAGCTCTCCAACTCTCTCCACAGTCTTCTAATCTTCCAGCAATCCCAGAACAAATGTATCAAGGAGTCTCTGGGATGCTATTGTTATATTTGTTTAGGACATTCTGGGTGTAATATTGTATTAAATAGATTTTCGTTAGTAGTAATATCTGATGTCTGAACCCATCATGCTTTCTATTTAAAGCTACATTATCTCGACCAAGATCCACTTTGTCGTCATTGAGAAGACTTCTAGTCAAAACCTTTGTTATTGAATTTACTAAGTTCCCTTCTCCTCGTTTTTTAAATCTATCACTACTGAGCGTTTGATTGTTCTGGATAATGTAGAAAGACAACCCTTATGTATGAGAGAGTAAAATATGACAGTGGCCATCTGAGGAATCTGGACGACAATGAAGTGCTGGAAATAAAGTCAACCTATGGCATACGTTTCTCAATGTTGGCAAATATTCATTATCATTTTTACAACTAGAAAAATAAAATGACATGACGTTTTGCAAACCCGGAAAATGTTTCTATTTTGTGTTTATTTCTTACTATTTTGATTGGAATTAACAATATTGCATTTGTACATTTAGTTAATCTGTTGCTATGACTACCGTTCCAAATGAATAATTGTTTCAAACCAATTTTAAAACAAATGTTTAATATTGCAGATTATTCTGTGTTCTTCTTTAATTATACATCTGAGAGCCCACTGTTTGTTTTAAAATGATGTTGTGTACGTTGATGCACACGGTATGATCTATTCATCATACTGCTCCTTCCTTTCTCCAATCCCTCGTGTCTCCTTATATTCCCTCTCGCCCTCTCCATTCATCCTCTACTGGCCTTGTTGTTATATCTTCTCTTCACTCTTTTTCCTCCCGTGCTCGCTCCTTTTCTTCCCTTGTCTCCCAGTGGTGGAACCAGCTACCAGTTATCCTAAGGACTGGTCAGTATTTTACTGCTTTTCGCCATGTTCTCAAAACCCACTTATTCAATTTTTATTTGTAAATTCCTACTTATATATCTTTTTGTATTTTCCTTTACTTAGAATTATTTTGTATATATTGTATATATGTGTTTGCTTTGCATTTGTATTGCCTGTTATTTATATACTTTTATATTTTGTTAAATTTTCTGTAAGTCGCTTTGGATAAAAGCATATGCTAAATAATCAAATAATAATAATATGTAGTTGCTGTGTAAACATACCTATATACAGCACTGGATTGAAAATTACATTAACCACCTGAATAATGTTTAACATCACTGTATATATTCTACATTTTAGAAAAAGATATAAAGGCTGTATATAACAACATGTAGGATTAACAAAAGCTGTCATTCTGATTCATGTTTTTAACACCAAATTTATGGGCAACAGTTCAATTACATTACAGAGAAAATAATCACAGTGGTTCACCTAATGCTCAAATATACATGAAGTGACAAAAATTCTTCTGATATAAACCTTATAAAAGAACGCTAATAAATACTGGTTTTGGAGAGAAAATGATGAAGGGACAAGCCGTTTATAATAGTCACTGCTTAGTGAAACAGCTACATGAGTGAATTCGACAGCTTCCAGAATTCTCAGCTGTGTTTCTGAATTTGACAGCAAGACTACCATTGAACAAAGCAAAACAAATTAAATTAGCATCTCAGGAACAAGGAAGATATGTCAATGAATAGTTTAATGAAAATTGGTTTAGGGATATTCAAGACCTAGTAAAGTATACTAACATTAGTGATTTACAGTAGGCGGAATAACTTCTTGTGTTCTCAATATTGTTTGTGACATTCAGATGGACAAGTCTACGGACAGACAGACACACCCCTTTATATCCCAAGACTCTAATGCTCTCAAAAACATATACGATTATTAATGGCCGTGACTAACTATGAGGACACCAAGGTTGTGTCCTCGGTTGTTTTTTTGCATCACAAATGCTGATGCTCATGTAAAAATTAAACAAAAGACTCCTTAATTTTCTCTGTTGGTTTGCCATGTAGCATAGATTTGGAGGCTGAATAGTAAATACCAAGCAGTCATATAAATACTGCCAGCTAGGGCTTGAAACCTAAGTTTGACCTCTGTGGAATGTCAGCTCTGGTTACGAAGCTGCAATTATTCCAAGCTAATACCAAGTGTGACCGTGGAGGGTCAAGGTAATCAGATGTATTTTTGTGTTTTTATTTCCAAAATCAAATCAATCAAGCAAGATATTCTGAACCAGAAAAGGAAAGCTAATTAAAGTATAACGTCCAGGTCAGGGTTTGTCAAACACATGGACAGAGTCTTTGTTCCCAATCCGTTCCACCTCTGGCTCTCCTCTCTTTCTAGCTATACTGGGGCTGTTAAGGGCTGGTTGGTAATTCACATACTGTTAACTCGAAACTCAGTAAATTACATTCCCTATACCTGAAGCCCATTGTTTCAGTGCAGGTGTTCCAACAACCTTGTGCAGCTGGCTTCTCTGTGTGTGAATTGGACTGATTCGCCAATTAGGACCTGCTGCAAAAGGAGGAAATATACATTTAAATATCATTGGGATTACATTATAACACCATTGTATTATACTGAAGAAACCATCGATCTAGGGGCTGGAGTACAGAGTGAATGCAGAGTATAGGGGGGGGTCAATGTAGTTACAGAAATGGTCCTGTAGCTAGTATCTCATCTCTGAATTCATCCACTATTGTACACTCAACGCTGTTATCACTACAAAAACAGTACAGTGTTTAGAGTGGTCATATTCAGGTAAAGCATCATGCTGAATTTATATATATATATATATATATATATATATATATATATATATATATATATATATATATATATTATATATATATCAGTATGATATATATGTATATGTAATAACACTTATAGGTCCCTGTGGAAGGGGTGTGGGTAATTCACTGACCAGGAGACAGACAGTTGTAATTGAAAACACCACACAGGTGCCCAGTTTTATTTCAGGGGCGCGTTGGGTTTCTTTAGCCCGCAGAGGGCGCTGTTGGTCCGTGGTCTGCTTACCGACTATGGTAAACAGAACCACGGGAATACCAAGCAAGGGTAAACAGTTCAGGCGCACTCGCAGGTGCTTCAAAACAATACTGCAAAAATCGAAGGCACAAAGAAACAGGAAAAATAAAACAGTAACAAAACTACAAAGAAAAGGTGCTGCACTCTGCAGCAATATCCCAGTCTCCGCTGTCCGTGCGACCCAGATCACCGTCCTATGCTGCCGGCTACCTTGCTTGTTCAGCTATCCTTATTCAGGGATCTACCCAAGGGTTCCCCTCCCTCACTGTCTCGCTCTAAACCTCCGTTCCGTTCCGTTCGGTCGTGGACCAGCGTTTCCGCGCACTCTGCACGTTTAAAAGGGCAGATCTGAGGAAACAACAGAGCGTTAATTTAGAGAGCTAACAATCTCCCAAGACACGCCTCTTGGACATTCAGAAAGGGGGAAAGTCCACACACCCACTTTCCCACCTCCCTGTGTCACTGCCATGACTCACAGGCGGTTGTTGGACGGCTGCCGCCCTCTTCCTGCAGCCCGTGAACACACCAGCAGAGTCAGCATAGATCTCTCCCTGTTACAGTCCCAATTAAGATTTCCTGAGATGAATATAACAATTGTTATTTTACTTGCAGGAAGAAGGAGTTGGATTGTTCTCTGCAGTTTCTTGCTAGTATTATTCCATTATATTAATGTAATTGTTTTCAGAAAAGTAGTTTCTACATCAGTGAGTTCCAACTCTAGCTGCGCCAGTCTAAGATTTTGAGCCAACCATGTCCTGAATTAGTTTAACCAGTTCAAATAAATAGTACCTCACACACTTTCTTTAATATTCACTTTTCTCTTTTGTGATGATCTCCACCATCTCAGAGAAAGACTGGCAAATATCAAGTCTATTATATAGTATGAAAGCAGCTGGAGGGTGACAGCTTCCAGCCTCCCCAAGGGTTGTATTATACACTCCCTTTCCCTATATCATAAATATACTGATGTGCTGCATGCCAAGGCATGGGGTTCGCTTAAAGAATTGCATGTTGAGACTCCAGGATTTACTGTTCTCACCTCAAGCGCTAATATAATCACCACACATCCAACGATCCGTTAAAAGGCATGGCTATCTTTCCATAACGTTGGAATGCAGTACTCCCTGAGACGAAAAACGTTAAGAGAAAATACAGCGATCCACCTGTTCTGGTTTTTTCAAGGCTGTAGACAAAGCAAGCTCTGAAAATGGCTTTAATATTTTTTATTTTAGTTTCGGAAGTGGGGCTTTCATTAACACAATAAGTGGCCCCAATCTCTTACTATGCTTTTGAGTTTAAAGTGTACCCTCCTCTTTTGGTACGGTTTAGACAAGCCCTTTCAAGGTGTTGCTCTGCCTAAGGGGTTTAGTTAGTGTAATTGCTTTCCTTAAAACACACTGAATGAGGATTTCATGCCTGCTTGGCAGCATTAGAAATGCGGATGCCTTTTTAGCCCCCATGTTGTTTTTTTTTTTTTTTTTTACCAGTAGTAATAAAATACCCTTGACTGTGTAGCTATCCATTTTCAAAATATATATTATGCATCTAACTTTACTTTGGATAAGGATCACAACAGCATGCATTCACATTCCTATAAGCTTTGAAACATCCCAAATGTCAGATTGTATCTTCTGAAGCATGTTCCATTGAGGCTTGTCACCTCCCCTGTTCAATCACGGGGAATATGCTGTTTAAAATACTTCCTTTATTAGTAACAACTGGATTTAACATCATATTGCATTTCCCATGCATCCTGTATCCTTGGTTTGATGTAAATAAATGCTATATACTGGCAAAACACTCTTTAAAAGATTGTCATAGGGAAGAATCAGCTTAGAAAAAACATACTTCTCTTTATTTTAATGTTGGGTTGGTTTATACAGTACAAGCACATGTTCTACTTGTGACCTCCTGAAGAAATGACTGTTTTCAACATTCAACATTTCCAAGTGGTGTAGGTTTTGGAATGTGAATTTGCGGAGTGCGAGGCATTGCGGAAAGGTGCTTTATGGTACTTCAGACCAAGAGGTTAATGATGGTAAACTATACTGCACTCAGCATATGGAGAAAACTATCCTTATCACTGACAAGTGACTTGCTTCCTATCAACCCCAGGCAAGTTCAGGTGTTTAAAATTATACACTGTGTATGCATTTAGTTTCCTTACATTCCTTTCCATTTGCGAAACTTTTACATGTGGCCTTTTTGCAAATACAACAGTCTGCAGCCAAGCCGGTCTCGTTTTTGAAAAGGCGTAACCAATCAAAGGTTTCCATAGCAATGGTTGAGGCTGCTGATTGGTCTGGGGCGGTAATGGTGTTGTTCATTTCAAGTATTTGCAAGGAGATCATTGGCACATTTTTTTGTTACTAGCATATTAAAAATGTTTGGAGCCTTAATATTCTGAGACCAATTTACTGAATGGCAGATTATCAAACCCTTATAATCAACTGCTGTGTGGAGTTATCTGAGGGAATCTGAATTGAGCGGCTATTATTTCTAAAAGGTCTACTAGTTTGATGACCCAGTGAAATCACCCCTAGACTGGAAGTGCGAAGTAGATATTTATTTATGATGGAAGACTGCAGTAGTGCAAGGCTTAAAGTGGTAGCCAAGGCCAGCTATAAAAATGACGAAGTATGGTGCAATATGCAGTTTAGTTAACCTGTCCTGGATCTTCTGCATGCTGGAAGGCGTTATCTGACTAGAAATTGGTTTGTCACAGATTATAACTGAAATACAATGTTACTGTTATATTTTTAAGTGCTATACACTTCCTTAGTCAAATTAATTACTTGTTTTGAAAACAGGAATGTAATAAATATTTGTATACAGTATACATGCAACATAATTAAATATACTACCATATGTCAAGACAAATATGTATCTTACACACAGACATTGGTCAAGTTAATCATGGCATTACACAATAGGGGGCATAAAAATACTGCTATTTATTTAGAAAAGGTTTTAAGAATACTTTGACTTCAGTTTGGCATGTGTTAAAGGTCTGCTTTTGTTTTTCCTTAGTTTCATACCAATCCTTTGACAATAGCAACAGGTGTCTAAACACTTTGCATAGTTTGATAAAAGCAACTGGCGGCTACTGTCCATGTTTACACAAAGATCTGAAATGTGTTTGAACTATAATAGTAATACCTAACAAATATTTAACTGAATTCAGATTAAAAAGAAGAGTAAATGGACCTTGTGCAAAATATATATATATTTAAATCAGAGGTCTCTTTTGAAATTAACAGCAGTGACCCTTTTTTCTCTGTCAGAGTGAGACAGCACCATGTAAATGACGTCAACTTATAGAAAAGCTTGTTTGAGCAAGCACATTATATTTGGATTAATGTGACCATGGAGGCAAGTGTTGATGCATTCAAACTAGGGCTGTTAATTAATCGTAGTTAAGTTCTGCAATTAACACGTTCATTTTGTTGGAGAGATTAATGTTTTAATGCACGTTAATCGCACCGCTGTCTTGTCCCTCTAAGCAGAGCAATTATTTTCCTGCAGCACCATTTTAGTGTGTGCCAGGACTGAATGAGTGTAGTCATCGTTTGAATATAAAATTTGTCACTGAACCGCACTACATAGCGAAGCACTCAAATTGAAGGACGATGAGATGTCTATTTTTTTTAAAAACCTTCTGACCGTTCACCGAATAGAAAGGTTACTGTACTTGTATCACAGTAGTGCATTTAGTCACTTCTCAAAATACACTTTAGTAGTTTTTCTGTTACAGATAAACAGTAGTGTTTCAGTTTCGACAGATTACTCTTATAGAAATTCAGGATCTCTGCAAACCCATGAATCAAGCCAAGTAATGCTGTAAGTATAACCAGTGCTGTTGGATAGCTACTGGCTGGCCCTGTAACATTGTAGCTTTGCTTTATTTTCATAACCACAATTATGGAGAATATCACCTTACAAAAACAATAAATCCGTTAAAGTTCAATAATTATTTTTTCTCTTAAAATTTTAATAATAAATTTACCGTTACTTTTGTAGTTAAAAAACATCATTTTTGACTGAGTAAGGAAACTGATCATTGTAATGTCATTCCGCTCAGTAATAAACTGAGTAACACTAAATCGTCAACTAAAGCAGTTTTTTGTTACGACCTAACATTTTATTTGGATTGTAAATATATAAATTATAACTTTATCCCTTTTTGTCCCAAAAATAGGGTTTTAATAATAATAATAATAATAGCATCAGTAATAAAACAAATTTAAATGAGTTGGAGGCAGTAATTTTATCAATTAAATACAATTTTAATCTCAAGATTAATCACATTTTTTATTCGCTTGACAGCCCTAATTCAAACATATCTTCAACCCCTCTTCGTGTTATCACTGCCATTGTTCCCAGAATAAACAGGTTACTGACAAACAAGAACTAACAGAAAATGCTGTTCTTGTCAGCAAGATGATCACATTATATAAACAAGCTTAGCTCTCTGTAGCAAACCCAACAAAATCCTGAGATTTACAGACAATATACATTAAACAAACAAAACGAAAAAAAGACAGACAAGAGTATCCAGCAAAACACATTCCAAACTGAAACCAAACCAGCAAAGCGTCGACAAAGCATCACAGAGATGAAAGCTGAAGAAGTTGAATCCAAATTATTTTTCCCAGTTTGCAACACTATAGAGCAAGTTGTTTCCATGTGGTGAAGACATCTTGCAATACAAGATCTATATCTAGCTGTAATGTACTTTTTAAACAAATGTGTGTATGTGGCAAAGTCAGTGATAGTGTGCAGGTGCAGCTGATCAGTGAAGAGACAGACAATTATAATCCAGGTGCAAATGTTTGTTTAATTATCTTTTTTATGCCCAGGGCCTGACGGCAAAACAAACAGTAAACAATAATGATGTTAAGTAATACAGCAGCGTGTATTACTTAAATTATAATTCCTGGGTTTACCTAGCAAATAATAGTCCCATTTTTATTATACACCCTGTGACAGGGCAGCATGTGGTGACTTCAGGCCAGAAGCAAGAACAACAACAGACAGGCAAGTACTGCAGTTCAAAGGAAGCAGCGCTCGCCGTTTATTTAAAGACAAAAAATGAATCCAATATTTAAACAAAATACGCATTTGCTCACAGAGCACAAACAAAAGATTTAAACAAAATAATCATAAACACAAAATACAAAACAGACCTAAGGTCAGGCTGGGCAGTTGCCTTCACTCATCCTTTTGGTATCTTTTTTAAAATTTAGTTCTCCCTCCTCGCTTGCTCTCGTTCCACCTCTCGAACACCTCACCCCGAACACGGAGAGCTGCAGGCTTTTTATACAGGTGGCCATCTCCCGAATTAGCAACAAATTTATCACTTAATTAATTCGGGAGATGGCCACCTTCTGCACAAGGTTTTTAATCATTCCTGACAGAGGATAAGTTTACTAACCGCCTGTGCCAGAACAACGTTGCAACAAATGTTTTTTTGTGTGCCAAGTTCTTCGCCGTCATTATATATATATATATATATATATATATATATATATATATATATATATATATATATATATATATATACAAAATATACCCAAATAAACAACACGCCGTCATATATATATATAAACAAATAAATCACAATACAAAACACAAAATAACACAGGGGCAGAGGGGGAGACCCCGTTCTAAAAATAAACAAACAATACATTTAAAACAGCAAAGCTTTCCTATTGCCCTGCTACACACCCACACAAAATACATACACAAGTCCATTAGTACGTGAATTAGTGCTAGCGGTGCAAATACATTTTATTGTGATACATTGCAGTGCTGTTCCAGGTTTGTGCTGGCCTAGCGACAGCTCCAGAATCGTGTTTAGCCATCTAGTAATATGCAAAACAAGACAATTACAGACAAGCAAAACAAAACAATCACAAATGTTTTTATTTCTCACAGTCCTAACAGTTCAAAAAGCTCTAAACAAAGGAACCAATAACATCGCTTCTACCCCTATTTATACCGTCACTCATGACCCCCCTGGTAAACGATCCAATCCAGGGCTGCCACATAATTTCCCTTCTGGGTCAATGAGTTAGTGTACCGAAGCTCCATCTCTTTTCTACATGACCGACTTCCTTTTAACACTGAGAAAGAAGTGTCAGGCCAAGTAGTCCAGAGTACTCTTAGGCAACCCCAAAACACACAAGACCCAAGGGGACAGGAACAGGAAGCTATCGCAAATCAAACAATACAAAGCCTTTACAGTTGTAGATGATCTCTTTAAGGGGAAAGGGTGTACAAAAGTGAAAAGCTGGTACTAATTTGAAAATAAGGCAATTAAGGGTTAATAAGTGTCTTTTATAGTGTCGTCCCCCCCCCCTCGAATGGACTGTGAGATCAATACAATATATATGTTAGTACTAGAGTCATCCCAGTCTTTAAATTAAGGAGTGTATTTCAGTGCTCTGGTGTGTATGTGTTTGTCTGTGTGCAAGATCGTGCATGTGTGAATTTTTCTTTGCTTCACGGGTGTTTCAGCCTTGAAAACTCCTTTGCCTGGTTGTTAAACACTGGAGATGATTACAAAGAGTAAATAAGATACAATATGACAATGCAAAATAGCATATTTTCAGATATAAATACTTGACGTATAAATCAATGTAAGAGAAAACAGGCACAACTTGTCTCCTACATATTTTGTTATTGGTAAGTTTCAACAATATATTACTCCATAGACACTTATATGAATGTCTACATCTTCTACAGACAGATATACAATATCTGTATTATTCTATGGAACTTAATAGAAGTGTGAGTACATTTATTTTGCCAAGAAGCCTGGACACCAAGTAAAAACTTATAAACCTAGTCTTCAGAAGTACAGTTGGGACTCTAATGTAGTGTCATCTTGTTAACAGTCCCATGCAATGCAAGGCAAACTCACAATAGCTCCCAGAAGTAATGTGCATAATAGCACTCATTCCAAAGTTGAAATATTTCTATTGATTTCTATATTGGAATTCTATCTACTTTTTCAAGATTTCTATAATTAGCATTTGTATGGAGTTCTATGGTCTACAGGTGTCTATAGATTTTTATACTTTTGTAAAAGTGATTTTTTTTTTTTATAAAGGATGGATTTCTACCAATTATTATTTTTTATGTTTCTACAAATAAACATCTATCTATCTATCTATCTATCTATCTATCTATCTATCTATCTATCTATCTATCTATCTATCTATCTATCTATCTATCTAGTCTCTACAAAGTCATAAAAACAACCATGCATACCTCGCTTGATTGTGTATGTGGAAATGGGGCTGGTTGCACACTCAAAAAACTGCCCTATATTCTTTAAGACATGACTACTGATGTTCTGCAGCAAAATCTTACATTTTATTTGCTTAAAAAACATTTTGATTCAAACAAAAGAAAAAACACACTACGACTCAAAACATGTCTTCATCAGGTGTAGCTATACAACAATTGCTAATTGGAGAACAGCTTCTTTTATCTTTTAACAATTCTTTCATCTTTTCAAACTGATGTATGAAACTAAATATGAAAGAGATAAGTTACATAAAAAAAAAAAAAAAAAAAAACAAAGAACAAAAAACTTAATTCACACCAGTTAGGATTACTAATGCCAAAGTAATCCTTCTTTGGTGCCTCAAATCCAAATCTGTAGTAGATTTCTATTGATATGTGACACTGAGCCTCAGCATGGCTTACATATCTGGTCACTTAAAAGGCCGATAATCAATATCTGCCAAAATCGTACTGTAAGCATTAAAAAGCATGGAGGATTATCATCAAGAACATATTCTTTAGCCTCTTCAAAGTTTGGAGTACATTTCTTTGTCAAGGTTGAAATGCAGAGAATGTACTGATTGGCTGGCCCTCCAGTTAAAACATTGCCTGAGGTGATGTTAACACAGGCTTGGTGAGTTTAATTAAAAGAAAAGACACGTCTGTCATTCAAATACTTAAGCAGGTCTAGTATTTGAATGACAGACACAGAAACTGATACATTTCTTTAATGTATAGTACTAGAGATCATGTTTTAAACAGAAAAAAAACATGTTTCCTTTAACATATATTGTGAAAGCTGCACATCTGAGACTAATGTAGGTAATGGAATTGCAAAACAGATAAGATTTATGGGATTATGTTGTTAGGTACAAATACTTTAACAGTATTTACCAGTTCTGTGAGTAGAAGAATGAAATTATACATTAACAGATATTTTCGCCATCATAGCATTGTTGTAAGTGCATGCATAAAGTACCAGAAGTGTAGCTACAATTTACTGTGGATATAGTGTAGTTAAGATACCTGCATTTTGAAGTGTGTCTGGAAATATAAACTGTTAATGTAACAGTAGTAACAAACTGGAGACACATTTGAGTTCTTAATGGCATCCATTTATCATCTTAATAAGTTTAAACTGAACTTATGGCCATTAGTCACATGGGCTTTTCATTTCATAGCTGGAATGTTAAATACTGACTGACAATACAGTTATCGTAGACATATGACATATCATTATGATTTGCTTACCGAGTACTCTAATACATCAAGTGCTGTAGAAATGTAATTTGTTTCCATGTCTACGTTTGCCAGTCATACAATTCTCTGATACTTACGCAATCAAATAAAATAAAAAAAAAAAAATGGTAATCACCTTTGGCATAAACCATACAGAGACAGGTGACAGGGTGATTAGGTCCTGCAGGGAAAAAGAGGAATCAAACACAATAATTGTTGTTAAGCACCATGTGGCACACTTATTTATCAATAATGAAAGAAACTAAACAAAATGCAAAACAAGCCGCCTTATATCAGGTACAACCATGCTTTGATGCAGCACTGGCTTAGGACCCAGTTATTGCCCTCTCCCTCCAAGTTTCTGCCTTGAACTGATCAGTCAGCTTGTGCTTTTTATACATTGGTCCAGGTTAGATTGCCAATTCATTATCCAATCTAGCCTAACCACATTCTGCACAAATGTTTAATTCCCCTCCACTGAAACACACACATTTCACCCAATTGGAGGGCAATTAACAACAACATATTCTGCAGGGAAGGGTTTTTAATCTCATCACTGCCAAAACACGATATGTACATATTTTTACATTGGGGAAATGCACTTATTTTGCATAAATAAAGAATGGAAAGCTTGGCACAGGCTTCCTCCCAGCCTGACCCATCACAACACATGACAGGGACCCCTGACCCTGCCACAGACAGCTATATGTTTTATACAGAAATAGGAGATTTAAGGCTGGTTTCTGCAGCTGCTATCAGGATGCATTTAATGAATGCAATATAACAAACAGTGCTGTTTGATGCACTGGCATTATGGAGAGTGTCCCCTCCCGCTGGGAACAGATGGGCTTAAAATTGAATGTGAGATATTGAATAGCTTGCAGATCATTTTGACACTGAAAGTCTTTAGGGAAAATTTTAGGATCAATCATTTTTTTGTACAGCAGTTCCTAGCAAAGAGCTATACATGAAAATGATGTGTTAGGTTTACACAGGGGGTGATGATGTCTCCTCAATCATTATTATAATTTTTTTTTTACATGAGCTGTATCCTCAAAGGGCTGCAGCTAAATAAAGTACATCCTTTCAACATGTTTGTTTTTGCCTGCCCATAGTTCAATTAGAGTTCACTGGACTTTCACTGAATATTTGAGGTGACCTGCTCTAAAAGGGGTATGAGAATCCGTTGCGAGAGATTAAGAGAGGCAGATGGATGCAGTTAGGAAGAATGCTTCTAAAACTTGCCATCAGCACTTCCTTCATTATCTTCATTGACTTTGATCAGATCAAATGATCAGAGATCAGTGTGGTGAGTTCACCACTGGGTGGTCAATCTGACTCAGTGAGAACAGAGTTCCTTGGTTGGGCTGGCCTGACAGTTCTTTCCCAGGGTTCAAGGAAAGTCAGCCAGCTAGGAAGGGGGCGAGACTCCATTGCAATAACACATTGACCCGGAAAGGAAATTATGTGGCAGCCACAGATTGGAGAGGCAGTTGCACTCGTTTACAAAGGGGTCATGTGTGACAGCATAAAATGGGATGGATGGGGGACGGACAATCGTAATCTCTTCCTTCGCATTGGTTTTTGTAATTAAACTGAGGACTGTGAGAGACCCTGTTCCAAATGTAAAAAAATGTTATGTTTGTTTTGTCTTGTAATTGTCTTGTTTTGCACATTACCAGACAGCTAACACAGTTCCGGAGCTGTCGCCAAGGGTCAGCACTAAGCCAGAATGGCACTTCACCAATAGTCACTAAATAAACTGTATCACCCACCATGAGCACTACTGCAGGCACCCAGGACTAGTGACTGTGTAGGTATTATTGTGGGTCAGATATTGTGTTCATCAGTTGGGATTGCAATCCTATTATTGTTTACCCCATGCAGTACACATTGTTGTGTATTGCCAGGGGATTATTGTTCAGGTCACCAGACCTGGACTATAGCAAAATAAAGTTCACAGTTCCAAACTGGATTACAAGGCTCTCTCTGTTTAATTACTGCACTCCATCACTCCTGTACCTGTTCCCACTCAGCAACTTTGTCACGGGATCTCAATGAGAAGGCGAATCTGACTGGACCAGGCAATAACACAGTTTTTGTCTCTGAGAAAGGCATATTACCAGTTCATTCAGGGATTTAACCTGTTTGTGGTTATCAGCCCAGTATTGTATTTTGTAATTATCTCTTGTATAACCAGGTTCAGTTGTGAAATGCCTGGTGTATTTTTCTCTTAAAAAGTAAGTAGATGCAAATGTCATTTGTAATTTTTGTGGTAAAGCCCCTTCATGTCACAAATGGTCCGGGGCTTTATCACTGCCTTAAGTGCGTGATCCAATTAACTGTCCAAGTCTGCAAGGTATATTTGAGTGCTTTTGCGCATGTTTATTGTTTACACAAAACAAATAAATAAGCAAACAAAAACCTAACTCTCATTGGAGTACTAACTAAACTTGTTTTTTTTTTTTTTAACCCTAACTAAACGGGGACAGGCTATGCCCGTTTACCCGAAACACAGCCAACGTATACCACACTGGCATAGTTTGCAGTCCACATCGGACAGGCAAACACAAACGCTCACACAGAATAGTTGGCTTCTTACCATGTCTCTCCTCCTCTTTCTCCCTCTCCTTCTTCTCCTCCTTTTCCTTCTCCCTCTCCTTCTCAGCCTTAGCCACACTCTTCAATTATCCATAGGGTTTCCCTTCTGTTTATGCAGGGGCTAAGTATGCACCGCTGTTTTTTTTAATTAAGCCTCTTGCAGCCAACTTCACCAAGATGGAGTAGATGTTTCCTAACCCCCAGGGTGCAAAAACCTCCAAATTAATACTCTACCACACTGTGTATGGTGTTTGCAATCATTCAGCATGGTTCTGGATTCTGTTGTTCCACCTACCCCCTCTGTCTATATATACTGTATGTAGAGCAGAGAACTCAGTCCCACTCGGAAAGGCTGAAGACACCATAAACTACTAAGGACACTTAAATAAAGCAATTAAAAAACATTTGACGTTAATCTTTAATATTTTTCATGAGTGGCCCTGTAGCTGCTCAGCATTACACATGGGTTAAATTTAAGAAATAAGTCATTGTGGCAAGTTAATATCCAGACCCTGATTATTCCAAACCTTGGTAAACCTCATTTTTTTATGTTAGTGAACCATTTTCATGAACAAAAAAATAGTGAATCCAAGATAAACTAAATACTGATACATAAAATTAAAAGTGTATGATGGCTTCTATTATTTTGCACATCAAATCTCGGGAATGTATACATCTGAGTTAATAGGACATGCAAGCCCTCCCAGTTTTCAGTGTTAAAACAATCACTTTTCATGAGCTGAGACTTTTCTATTCCTAGCACTCTAATTAAAGTAATTGGGTTTGCTTGTTTTCCACAAAGCTGCAGCAGAAGCAATTTAGGATCATGTTTTCTGTTTATTGGCTTAATTGAAGTTCATATCAATCAGGCTCCTGGATGGTGTAAAGGGATGGAAACTCATTCAGTCATCAATAATGATGACTGTATATGCTAGAAAATTGCAAGTAAACTGTCAAATAGACAAGCTTTTTGTAAAGTAGACAAACCCTCATATTCCTTACTAATATTTGCATAGTACCTGATAACAATATTGTATGTCTACTGTACATAGAGGACTAGGAGTGTGGGATAAAAGTTTGGTGAAGATTGGTACAGAGATAGCAAATGTCATAATGTAGAGTGTAACAGGCAAACAGATTAATTGATTGACAAGCACATATATATATATATATATATATATATATATATATATATATATATATATATATATATATTATATATATATATCAGAAATGGTGAGTGCAATACCACTCACGTTACGGTTCAGCAACAGTACAGTGAGAGCAGTGACTGTCGTTATGCTAAATAGTGTGGTGGTTTTGTGGTGGGCGAGGGCTTAGTTGAGACAGCTACTGAATGCTTAACATACTGTCCATAGTTATCAAAAATAAAAACAATTTTCAGCACAATGAAAATATCTGTTGAAAATGTTTCCATCTTACGGCACTTCCCAACTATGACACAAGTAAAAGGCATGTGCAGGAACAACGTTTTTTGTGAACGGTTCATTTCAATTGTAATCCAATACCTTCTTATAACTTTTATCTCGCTTTGTGTTTTTCTGAATGTACCTGAAATAAAAATATGAAGGTGTTTCAGCGAGACAGGTAGTGAGGCAGAACAGATGAGATCAGTCTTCAATCATCAATGCCTTAGTTGTTATCAGATTTTCTTTGTATGCTTTCCATGCACTGGCATGTACATCTTGGCTGATTTTCAATACAGCTCTGAAAAGAGAGCATTGTCAGGACTGGACAAAAACTGGTACTGGTATCTTTCCATGTAACATTTTAACTTGTGTTCATTATCACATTTAGAATTGATTTTGTTTTTCATGACTCTGAGTAACATTTTGTTCAAAGACTGAACCAATTAATGTGCACCCGGCCTGCAATGCTATAGTTAATTAACTATTGATTCACGAAAGACAATGAAAACAGTTATTGATTATTTAGAGCCCTTTATTGGTTCAACCAAAAGAAAAGTAAATATGTCGATATTATGAAATCCACCCCAGTATTTGTCTGGTAAAAGAAATGAAATATCAACAATGTCGTTGCGACCTATTACAGCTTGTAATTATTATTTTTTTTATAACAAAAATATATTAAACATAATTTAAACCATGAAAGATATTTTCATTGCCTATCTCAAAGTTAAAAAAGCCTCACTTATTCCATTCTCAATCAAGCAGACAATATAAACTAGTATTTCAAGGAAGCAGGTTGCAAGCAAAGTATTTGACTTTTCATATTATTCCACAATAACATTTCTCTTGGTGGTTTTAGGCTGCTAATGCCAGTGGTGAATGAAGAGATAGACAGGCCCTGATGCAGGACTTTATTGTGGGCCTGTCCAAACTTAAATGTAACACTTGTTTATACACATAAAACAACATGCCAAGTCAAGTGTTCAGTTTTTAACTATATTTAATTCTCAGAATGTTAGCATGAATGACACAATATAGGACTACATGTAATAAGAAAAGTTTCTGTTACCTACTTGCAGGGACATCATTTGCTATAGCAGTGGGATCAGTTTTCTGAAATGACGCCCCTGCTACTTGCATTGCATTTTGCATGCATCTTCATACCCAATACTGCAATATTTTAAATCATAAGCTAACAAGTGTAATCACCAGTCCCTTCAAGGAAACTCATTTTAATTAAATTAATCAATAGAACCCGAAGAACAGGGGTAATCATCTTATAAGGCCTGTCTCGTGTCGTTAAATGTCTTGAGCCGAAGGCGAGGGCAGGCATCTAACATAACCAGACAATAAAGGGTTCTATTGTTATTAGAAAACGGATAAATTGTTGCTAATGGATGCAAACGTTTTCCTCATTATTCAATGAGTAATGCGGTTTGCTCACAATTCCATTGTGGTCTGGTCACCTGCACTCTGGCTTTTTCCCAGCGGTGGACGTTTCGTAGTATTTCCAATGGCCAAATAATAAAAATAAAAGTTTCTACTTACATGGAGCTATTCTTCAGTTCAGGTTCCTTGTACGGAAAAGCAATTATGGTTTGTGAACTGTTTGTAAAAAAAGAATAAAGCACAGCCGACATTATTTTTTTTATTTGGATTTGAGTGCATGTTCATGAATTTGTGTACATTTCAGTTTGTTCCTAACATTAGTGAAATTAATCAAATAAAAGGTTTCAGTAATAAATATATCTAGGTATCTGCAGCATGTGTTAATCCTGATCCTGCTGTTTGTTCAGTAACTTGTTCACAGTGTGCGTTCATAAAGTCACAGCCTCCTTCTCCTGGCTTTAGAAGTGACGTGACATGCCTGTGTTGTTACTGTGATATGCTTAAATAAAGTAGGTGAAAGTAGTCAGACTGCATGCAGTTGTTTGATTTGCACTTGTTATTCAAGCCGGAGACTAGTTGCTATTATACTGTGATTACTATATTGCCGCTGACAGCAAACCCTGTTCTCGATTATTTTTTTTATTTTACTTTATTTGCTATACTAAATTTAAATAGATAGCTAGAAAGCAGAATATTGACAGACAACATTCAGAGGGCTTGTTCAAGAACAGAGATTATTTTTGGGCAGATTGATTTGGAACAGTGATTAAAAATAATTTGAAAGATTTAAACCCTTGTATTGACCAATAAAGGAAATCTCAGATCCATTTTGATTTTTTTTTTTTTAAAGAGAATAGCGGTGTGGAAAAAGGGAGGATAAACAGTGAATTTCTGGCACCGGTAGCTACATTATACAAACATGAAGATTGTAACGTCTGCAAATCTAAATGTAAAGGATATTATCACCGTTAAATATTTTTTTCAGACTCCTCTGGGGCCCGCTGAGTGCATAGGCCCCTGTGCAGATGCACTGCTAATCCTCTGCCACTGGCGAATGCACTTGTGGTGTTACTGCACAAAGTTACTGACTTATGGAGCACCATTTGGGCCAAAACTATCCAACTGTTAATTTGACAATTCGTTTGTCAATTCATGAATTGGTCCATTTGTCCAGTAAATCGTCCATTAATTCATCAAATCATACAGTAATTCATAAACTTATTTGTTAACTCATCTAATAATTCATCAATTCATTTGTCAATTCATTAACAAGAAAGGCTTACAGGCTTTAGTGTGAAGCATTTGTTCAGCGTTTGACCTGCAAATTTCCAATCAACCAGACGAACTTCCCCACAAACTTCCAACTGTCAATCTGCACTGTACCAAAAACACTGCAACCTTCCTAGCCAATGGGAACACACACTAATATTTTAACAATTTAAAATCCAGCCTAAGTGTAAGTAATGTTGCTGGTTTTCGCCATGTCAAAAAAAAAAAAAAAAAATGCATCAAACTTTTGTGGTAGATTTCACATTTGCCCAAGGTTTTTTGAAGAAAACAGCAACATTAGCAAATTCTGACAATACATAATTATTATGAAAAATGCTATTTTCATAATAATGAGATGGAAGTCTCCATTGAAAATCAGCAGTCGAGTATCTTGTTAAATACAATATGTTTGGAAACGCCCTTTCTAGTAAACTGCAATATTATTGGCTGAAGCAGTTTTGAGTGAGGCTGGATTTTCATTGATTAAGATAAGTGTGTGCTCCCATTGGCAGGAAAGGCTGCAGTGTTTTTGGCACAATGCGAGATTGACAGTTGGACGTTTGTAGGGAAGTTCGTCTGGTTGATTGGAAATTTGCAGGTCAAGCGCTGAGCAAACGCTTCACACTAAAGTTCGTACAGCCTTTCGTATTAATGAATTGACAAATTAATTAATTCATTATTAGATAAATTATCAAATACATTTATGAATCACTGTATGAATTGATGAATTTATGGACAAATTAAGGGCTGAATAGTTGTGGCATAAATGGTGTTCCATACTGACACACTGGATGCCTGCTGGGAGTTCACATTTGAAGCCAGGATAGTGTCATGCAGGAGGTCTTATATATTTTTGCACATAACTGTGTAGGAAAATGGAGTTTACAAGGACAATCTATTACATACATGCTCACTGTGTACCAAAAATGTCAGTACATCAGCGGTGCTTCAATGCAAATCTTATTTTTTTTTTTTTTCAGTTTCAGTTTCCAGGTTCGTAACCTTGTTAGTGTTAATCTGAACCATCTCTTGTTGTAGAGCATCAGCACAGGTCTGCATCAGTTTCAATGGTTTAAAAGCTACTATAGCCTCAGAATACTTTTTGCAACCTACCTTTCATGTTTCAAAAGCAACATGAAGCTCAGAGTCCGCACAAAGAATGCTCCTTCTCCTCGCCATTTGACTGATCCCCGAAAAGCAACCAACTAAAAAAGATCACCGTGAACTGCAGAAATGGCAAAGAGATAATGAAACTCCCAGGCACAGACAGCCATTAACAGCCTCAGTTCACTTATCAAGATGTCACCCTCGCATTGTTAAGAAGAAACTGCCACATCTCATCTTGGCAGATCTTAATGGGAAATTGTAAAACAAAAACGGAATACACAGCACAAAACCCCTAAAGGAATATACTGTACAGTGTAGGCTTGCGTGTTTTGTTGTTAGAAGCTAATTTGCATTCACACCAGTGTTCACCTTGAGGGTGAAACCATGTAGAATTAATTTTTTTCTAGTGGGATTACAAACCACTCTGAGTGCAGTGTGCTTCTCCAACTTGTAATGGTCCCTAAATACTTTTGATAACTCTGATAGCCATGCCTGCAGGCAATGCTGTTTGTTATGTCTGGGACATTAGAAAGTATGAATCAGCAGTTTGGCTAGAGAAAGCGACATCAGTGCAGGAACAGGATTATGGATTGGAGCACAGGGGCTGTAATTCCAAGAGAGGGATTCAGCTTTTAATATCCAAGTAAATTACTTTTCAATGAATGAGGAAGTGTTTTACTGAGCTATTGGAAAAACTACTATACCTGTTGTGTGTGTGTGTGAATCTTTCTCATAATTTAACCTATAGACAGATAACAAAATAATTCCAGTACATCTTACCTAACATTAATTATTGTTATTTTGTACGTCTCAAATTTTCCTTTATAAAAGATAGAGGGGCAATCAGCAACCAATTTCCTAATGAATATCACACGGGTAATAATCAACAATAATCAGTGTTATTCAAAAGAAAGAAGAAAATACTAAAAACATGCATGTGCATTTTATTATGCTGTACATAGTAATATAATATATGCATTAATTGAGGCTCAGAAAATAAAACCATGGCAATCAATAACGGATGAACCCTAAGCTATATGAATAAAATGTACTGATCACTTCTTGTGGCAAAGCAAGAGCTCTGCTCATGTATATTTATTAGTGTTTAGCGGTCGTTGGCAGCGATGGGGTTAATTCCTCCCTGCCAAAAAAGTGAGAATGTGGCTGGAGCCTTAATTAGATAATTGCTAATTATTGATTAATTAGGCTCCAGCCACATCCTATAAAAGGTAGCCCAGGGCTCTATTAGAGGAGGAGGGAGACCACATGGAAGGGATGTTGATGTTGATGTTGATGTTGATGTTGATGTTGATGTTGATGTTGAGTGTGTGTGTTCTTTGATTTCTTGTCAGTGAAAGCATTGCTATAGACTATTTTATTTGTATTTTTGTGTAAACATTTAGTTTGGCCCCATGCCTATATATTTTGTGTTTTTTGTTTTATTTTTCTTTAATAAATACAGGCTTCGGCACTTCACTGCAGTTTTGGTCTCAGAGACTCTAGGAGGCGCTATCCCACCCTGACACCATATGTGAGAGACAGAACAAGTGGACAGAGACTCGGAGACCAAAGCACGTATTAAAGAAAAACATTAAACAAATAGGCACAGGGCCAAACAAAAGGTTTACACAAAAATACAAATCAAACAGGCTGAGCAATGCCTTCACAAATCAAAGAAACACAGTCAACAAACAGACTTTCCATGTGGTCTCCCCTCCACCTTTAATGGAGCCCTGGGCTACCTTTTATAGGATGTGGTTGGAGCTTAATTAATCTAATTTAGGCTCCAGCCACATTATCACATGTTTCTGGCAGGGAGGATTTAACCTCATCCCTGCCAACCACCACCAAACACCAATAAATATACATGGGCTCTTGCTCTGCCACACTTCTGTAATTCTAAACCTCAAGGACCGCTTCAGCCAATCAGGTTTCCGAGTAGAGCTGTCATTTTCCCACAGATGGACGCCAAAAAAGCTAATGAGACTTCAACAAAAGATAAATAAAGCAAGCAACGTAAGCTAGAACAAACTGTAACGTAACAATGTTTTTATAAAATGTCTTCATAGACAAAAAACATTTGTTCAGTTTATAATAGCATTACATCCTCCACCGTGGTTATTATCTGTAGATAACTCACCTTGCTGTTTGTTGAGTGACCTCTCTCTGGGACATCTAAATGTAGCAGACAGTTATCTAGCATGTAGTGCAATAACTGCTTTGTTGGACATTAATGCTAAACTGCTTGTGGCAGAGCAAAGCTCTGCCCTTTAAATTGGCAGGGATGGGGTTAACTTCCCCTACCTGCCTGGGTTTATTATGTTCAGGTGGCTGGGGTTGATTAGTTGATTAGGTTGATTAACGATCAATCAGCGCCCAGCCACCTGATATAAAAGGAGGCCTCTGCTTCTCATTTGGAGCGAGTGAGCAGGTTGGTTTTTTTGGTTGTTTAGAAAGTTTGAATCCAGTGAAGGCATTGCCCAGCCTGGAAACTGTTATTTTTGTAAGTTTTGCTTTTTATCTTTTTTGTGTTTAAATTGCTTTGTTTTGGCCCTTGTGCCCATTCATTTTGTGTTTATTTATAATAAAAGTATATTTGTTTGAACTGAAGTCTGTCTCTGGGCCTCTATCCACTCGCCAGCCTGCCACACTGCTGTACTCCTGCACAGAGTTACAAAACAGTGCTGTAAACCTAGCAAAAATCATATGGCTGGTCCCTGATAAGGACTAATCTTGCTACCTTATATTACTTTAAAGTAGTCCCAAATTATTGTTAATCAGGGTGTGTGAAACCATCCTAGGTTGTCCAAGATTAGTATTAATTGAGGTCTGTGAAACTAGCTGATAAAGTTCAAGTGTGGCATTATATCATGGGATGTAGTTTAAACAATTGAAAAGCATTTTGACGCCATTGCCTGCTCCATGGCCTAATCGTCTTTCCAAAATGGCACAATACATAACCAAAACGAATTATACATGAGACTCAACACACATTAAAGCAGAGATAAAAATGTCATAAACATAGTTTCTGGAATCTGTACAGGCAGAACAACTGTCAAGACAATGACAAAAAAACACTTCATAATGAGATTTAACAAACCACTGGCAGGATTGCTTTGAAACGGTTCAATGAAAGACATGGACTGAAGGGAAAAGTACTCAGGGATAGAAATACAAATTATACTTGTTCTAACTTGCTACAACTTCTGCACCACAACAAATGATTTAAATATTAAAATAAGGTGTCCGTGTTGCATGTGCCATTAAAATTATCTAAAAGGTGTCCGTTCCAAATATTACCATTGCTTAAATAATCAATCATGTTTGGGGTATTTTTTTGTTTTGCTTTGTTTATTTTTGATCCACCACTGTTTAGCTTAATTGTATAGACCCTTAGGGTTTTTTTTCTTTTTTTAAATGGAAATGAATCAGAGAATGTAAACAATTTCTGAATCTGATATAGTATCACATGAATGTATGGTGTACCCAAAAATATACACGTATAGGGAGCTTCATAATGGTGCGCGGATGAGTTAGGCACAGTTACTGGGTTTTATAACAAATCGTTCACCCCAAAATCCCAGCAGTTGGCTAGAGTATTAGATTTATAATATAAGGATAATCATCATTTGCTTGCACACAATTACATGATTAGCTATGTTTGGCAAACACCCTTTTATTAGACCAACATTATTTTATTAATACGAAAGACCTCAATATACAGGCACCTTAACAACACTTTGGCTACACTGCACTTACATTAAGTAAAACACATACTTACAATAAATAATATGACCAGCCGTTCCATCCTCATCATCACAGAACTGTGTGCTAAGTGCATGTAGTCAATATGAGCAAATAGTAAATACAGTGTAACACCATGTAATTGGTGTCCCTATATTTTGAAGTGTATCCTGAATGTCTTTTTTTAATATACATTGTATTACAAAGGTAAAAGCACTCTATTACATTATTTAAGTATTGCAATCTTTGTTAATTTCCTTGCCTATATTAGCAACAGAGTCCACAAATTAAAATGAGTAATCTTCGTGTAGTGCACAGTAAAATTACTATTCATTTTCAAGTCTGTAATAATTTTAATTTGAAAGAGAAATTATTCTTTGAATGCTATGCTCGTTACTTTTGTAACAAATTGAGTCCCCATCCCTGAAGAAGACTCTCTTTTTCGCCCCTTGTGATATCATGCTGGAAGGAAGCCTATCTATGAATCTCAGTGCAGACAGAACACGAGGCTGCCAGCCAGCTATAAACATGTTAGACGGCGTTCTCAGTCTTGTCTGGTTTACCAGTACAGAGTGTGGTTTATTACCAGCCAAGCAATCCTAAATAAGGTTTGATCTACCACAAAGTTTCACAGTCTTTCCTACATGCTTTAGATTCCATCATCTGTGTTTCACTGAAAACTAAAAGCTTGCTATAACTTGGCTTTGCCTTTTTAAGTGAGCACCCTGGCAGGTGCAGATGAAGATAATAATGTGCTTATCATTTCTACTGCCTTTGAGTTCAGCTTACCCATAAAGCCAAAAATGAAGCACCCTGTAGGGAAGACTACAAATTCAAAACTTAAGATCCAGTAGAATTGAGAGGGTTAAGAAGTGTATGACTCTCAACCCAGGTGTCATGCATGTTGTTTGCAAATTGTTATATGTATTTAGCATTAAAGTAAAAGGTTACAGCTTTTACACTACAGCAGTGCCGGTTTGCAAAATGCATTAATGACAATCCAGTGACATTTGATAAGATTCAGGGTAATCTTTATTTTAAAATAAATTTAACAAATAATCCAGCAAATGCATTGTCTCCAGCACCCTACTTCAACCAAAGAAACATGTTTACAAAACTTGAGAGAGTTGAATAAAGTCTATTTTTATGAAATAAATAAAGTTTGATAATCAGGAAACTATAACATTGTTGGTTTCTTTAAGAGTTTCATGCTTAATACAATGTTCTGTAATTCTATAAAACCTGTAATTATTTTTTATATACATTTTTGTATCTGTTTGACATCCTATTATAATATTATTTCATATTTGTGTTTCTGCTTGGATTATTATTATTTACCATTCTAACCATTCCTATGAAACTAACTTCATTTAACCACTTCTAAAAGCAGAATTTCTCAATGTTTCAGAAATTATCAGTATGGGTGTGCAGCAGTTATTTTGGCCCCCTCTGCAACTATGACAACTGTAACTAACTAAATATAAATTGTGGTTGGAAGTTAGCAAACCTGGTAAAAAAAAAAAACTTGGAAAAAAAGCAGAAACCGTACAGAACCTACAGCAGGATATAAAGAAGAACTACAATAATAAAAAAAAAAACTACACATTAATAGTACAATATATTGAAGGACAATTCCCTCACAGTATTTTGCAAAGGATTTTATGACTGTCAGCCCACTGCTACATAAACATAGATATTGTTATCAAGTGATTTTGCTGGGCTGCCTTTTATTTTCCCTCACATTCCAGGATTTGCTGTTAACAATCACAAATGTCTTTTAACCTTTATAGATTTGACCAATACAGTATATTTAAAACTGTATATAGCAGTTACAGTTTTTGGCTGTTATTGGCATGAATCATGTATAAGCCTCTTCTAAATTTCCTGCTGTAAACTTCCACTCGTCAGGTTTCTTAGGCGTTATACTTGCCCCTTTATATCAGTTTCCTGTCTTTTTATACTTTTTGTCATGTGTCAAAATAAGCACCATACCAACTTTATGATGATACACTGAGGGGTCTGTTTACTATCTGGTGAGTGATTTTACAAAAGTGGCCTTTTGTTGACCAGCTGTATCCCATGGGTCTGTTCCTAATATGAATGTGAGTCACCTTCTAAAACAGAAACTGAGAATAAATAAGCTATGCATAATTATTAATCATGGCTCATGATACAGTTGGAGTGATCAGTGAACTTTATAGTCAGTGAAAATCCAACAGGACTGTCTTTGTCACAAAGTACCTACAGTATGCCAGGGATGACAAGATTTGTTCTCCTCCCAGGTTCTTACTTGTGCTATTGAACAATAAAGCATGCAATCAGGTACCTGAATTGCCCAGTCCTGCCCTATACAATCAAATACATCTTACTAGACAAAGCAATCTGTACTGTATGCACACCACTATATTCCACTTGCAGTGCACTCCGCCACCCTGTTTTGAGCAAAATCTGCCACAAATACTTTCCAAAATTTTACAATTCTTCCATCCTGGCTACACGTAGGGACTTTGTGACAGTCCTCTCCAAGCGGTATAGCAGTTATTACCAGCAAACTAGTTCACCATCAGTAATGATCCGTCACCATAATGTATGATGTTTTTGAAAAGGGTCATTAAAACGCTCACTTACTCAGGCAGGAAGTCTCTAAACGAATTGAAACTAAAGCTCCTGCCGGTGGACCCCAGTGTGGAGTTAGCATGGACCTTTGGGATTTTATCCATCAGTTTGGAAACGGCTCTTCTGCGGAAGGAGGTGGGAGAGGAGCTCAGCTGCTTCAGCATTTCGCTGTAAAGCGTGTGAAAGACCACCACCGTTTCCTCGTAGCTGTCCCTGGTGGAGACCTCACAGAATGGGTGTTTGAGGGCCTTGGAAAGGTTCTCTCCGTCCTCAGTGGTGACCATCCTGTCGAACTCCAGATCCCGCTTATTGGCTACGATTACGATGGGTGGGGGGTCGCTGCTCCCTTTCCTGGAGTTGGAGTGAATGTGGTTGACCAGGAAACACAGCCTCATCACCTCGTCAAAGCTGCATCTGTCCGTCACAGAGTACACGATTACAAAACCATCGCCCCATTTAATCTTTTCTTCGATGAGTAAGGCATCTTCTTCCTTAAAAAAAAAAAATCCAATCAGACCCTGAGTGTCGTTACCATACCGATGATACTGTCTAGAGCTAGCAGGATTAGAAACATGCTTTAAATGATGCAATATACATGACTTTCATTAAGATTCCACATCCACCATGCAGTATGCAGGGCAATGTCTGCTTTTAATACACAGGCTCCCATTGACAGGTCTGAATTAAAACCTGATGCCGAATGACTGAGCATCATTAATTTTATTAAAAACCAGGACCTTAAAAAAAACAAAAAACAATTGCCATGTAAAGCCACCTTCTTGTGTATTTGGAGGCAACCATTTTCTAGTAAGTGTGATGCACCTTTCAGTTACAATTCGAAGGAATACTACATACTCTAAAGATTTGCATAATATTTTTTATTGGTTTTTTGTCCCATGACTTGTGTCTTTAATCATCATTTATCAAATCACGAACACGGTCCTCAGTGACTACTGTACATACCTGACCAGCAGTGTCTAAGATTTCGAAATGAACAACTTCTCCACCTATTGCAGCTTCGTGTCTGTAAATAGTTTCTGTAAATCAAAATGGGACACATCAAAGACATGGTTGTAGATTTCTATTCATTATGCAGGACTCAAAATGTGCAGTTCTGAAAGAATGCTACAGAAAACATGTACTTTCATTTTACAACATCTGCTATCTGCTACTACACTAGGTTGAAGAATGTTATCAGCTTGACTTTCAATAATCTATTCTCATTTTACTCATCACCTCAGCAGTGTTTTCAGGTCCAGACTTGCTACTGTCTGTAAAGCACGTCAGTCAATAGGGGAAGTAGCTGGTTGATTAATGGCAGGTGGGGACAATGTCATTCTTCAGATGAAGTAACCAAGCAAACACATTTCTTTAACCCGGTGTAGAAATAGATACCAGGTTTAAAAAAATGAAAAAAAAAGTCTGTAACATCTGTTACATTTGAGACGTATGTTTTTAATATATTTAATATATTTTTAATTTCCCTGTTTATGTTCCCAATTTGAAATGCCCAATTAAATGTTTGCACAGCAGTACAGTAATTCATTTTCCAATGTGTATTTATCTACTGTCGTGACTTATTCATGTTATCTCCTGTAAATTCCGGATGTTATGTATCTACCCTATGTAACTGCCATGTTCTAGATTAACATTGCAGGGATTTATTAAGTTCCTGAATTCTCAATTTTACAGTATCCACTGTTGTGTTTATAATTAAAATCTTTCCATATAGATGTTCATGAGCCTTAATGATACAGCACACCAATAAACCTCTTCCCAGAGCTACTGTACCACACTTAAAATCCAATTGTGGAACCAAGTAGCACAGCTTAATGCAGCAGAGGGGAGGCCATTTGTAGCATCTCTGTACCTGTGGAACTTCCTGGCAAACTTTAAAGTGGCTGTACACAATCATTGTAAATTACAAGGTAAACATTTTATATACTTTCATTAAGCATTTACTAGATTAGAGAGTGTTGACACAATAAACATGCCCATTTTACTGTGAAAAAAGGTATTGCATTGATTACAAATAATTTTTCAACATAGTCTACTATACTGTACATGTACAAATAATAGTTAAAAACATAAGAACATTGTAAACATACTGATTGCATGGTTCTGTATGCTGTACTGTGCTACTACCTTATATGTGGAACATTTCAATACTGTACAACAACCTACTTACATGTAAACCTTCCAATAGTGTGTATTTATTTCCCAAAGTAATATTAAGTAGGGTGAACTCAGTTGTATGCATAACAAATGTGACTGATATTAACCAGAGTGTTATCATAACCGAAGTGAAATTATCAGGAACTTATCCCCATTGACTCCCATTATATTCTGGCCGGACATTTCAATGTGGTGATAGGAAGCAGGGGGTGACATTAACACAAGCTTTGACTGTATTTGCATGTGTATAATACTAAATTCAATGGTGGTTACCTATCTCATTAAATGTTTCACCTGGAGATAGATTTGGGAGCAGTCTAGGGTTACCTTTCTGTTTGACAGTGTGCATGTGACATGTACAGCACTCTACAGTGGGCTTACTTGGTAAAGAAGAGTCTTGAAATATCCCTTTGCTCTTCTAGTCAGTTTCTCAAATCCCACCACATTCATTCTCACATTAATCATTAGCAGAAAAGTCTCCTCTCTGTTTAGGCCTGTTAGCTGTTTGTTTTTCTTCAAATACCTACCGAGTGTTGGATCGTATTCCCCGATGAATCTCTTGGTGATGAACCGAACTGTCATGGCTTCAAAACATAAAGAAATGTTTCAAATACTGGAAATATAATTGAACTGGAACACATAGACATAGTAGTTACTGCCTATGCCCTTCTAGGAGATACAGTATATGTAGAACACCAACACTAAATATCTTACAGTAAGATATTACTGTACTTCTGCCACTTTCTATCTGACACTGGGAGTGATATGAAACCCATTTTGAATTTTGCTGAATGTCCTGTTGCAGATAGGACTGTTGACAGCAAATGGAACGGACGGCAGAGCCTGAGCCAGAGTTTTATAGACCGGTCTAGTTGGAAATGCAGCATTAGAACCACTTGTACATAGTTTCTCTAAAAAAACAAACAAACAAAAAAAAATGTAAATACACATTCTCCTACCTACAAGGCCAAATGTAGGAACCTTAGTTGGTTTATAGCAAACCAATCATTTCTTAAGGATGGCCTAGTATAAGGATGGTACTGCTAATAACCACTTAAGTTACTAATTTAACTGTCTGTAACCACCTAGTGTTTTATTTCTTTTTTAAATGTTTGTGAATGTAGTTCTCATGGCATGTAATTGACAATGACATTAGCACATTTAGGTATAGTGCCAGCTCTAGGACTGCAGCTCAATCCTGACCTGAACATCCCCTGTGTGCCATTGAGTCCTGGCATCTCTGAAGAGGAGACTGTCTATGTAACTGTGTGGCGGTTCTGTGATGTGCACTAGTAACAAAGTTCATTTCAATTGTGACCTGAGTCTCATTCCAACCCAGATATCCAGATGTGAAATGCATAGTGAATTAACCTAAAGCCCCATAAAAAAGCACAACAAAAAACTGTGTTAAAACAAGAGTAAAAATTTGTATATTGGTCCCAATATTTCCAATACATTTTTCATTACAGTTTCATTCGGTGGGATTTAAGTACTACAATTTTACCAAAAAAACGTCCAAATTCTGTAGTTAGTTGTTTAAAAAAATGTTAGGTTCATCCAACACCCTCACTTTTCACATGACAAAAAAAAAAAAAGGTTGTAAATTAATATGGTTTAAACAGGGTTATTTTACCTTACAAATGACTCAAACTACATTGACAGCACAAACAATTAAATACATAATACAGAAGTACACCAAATAAAATGACAAAGTACAATGTGTATTGCCAGCATCGAATGTTAATAGGCGCGTAGTCAGCATGAATAACTTACGAATTGCAGTGAATTGCTCATGATTAAAAATGAGAAGCATTACTAATAGGATACGCATGCAATGTATTACATATAATTTATAATCAATACAGTAGTAAAACATATTTTCATATCAATCATCAACGATGTTCTAGCCATTTATTAACCCTAAACAAATAACAGCACATGATCATTAGATGAATAACACGACAAAGAATAATAGCTTTGACCTGAATTAAATAAAAGTTCTTGTCATAGATTCACTTATGACTGTTACGATCCCACCATAATTCTGATTTAATATGACGAGATCATAAACCAACAGAAGGATCTAGTTCTACAGTTCAGCCAAATAATCCAGGTATTGATAAACAAATATAATTAACAGTCCATGCAGGTACAGCACGGTCTTCAGTTTTGCTGACTTTTGAAAAGGCACAGATTTATTATTATTATTATTATTATTATTATTATTATATTATTATTATTATTATTATTATTATTGTTGTTGTTGTTGTTGTTGTTGTTGTTTAAACCCTATTTTAAAATGCATTCGTTTATAACTTAAAGACAGAGATAACAGAAATCCACTTTTATTAGAAAAATAACAACAACAATTTCAGATTTCTTTCATTGCGTTCGAGTTGGCAACACCCGCACATATACAACATGCATATGAGAAGGTAAATTCATCAAGTACCTGTTTTTCCAACCGCGCCTTGTCCCAAGACTACTATCCGAACAGTCCTCGAGGCAGGCAGACTTCCAGATCGCCTCAAAGGTTTGGGTAACGCAAAATTAGTGCTCATCCTTCTTTCTCGGTAATCAGCTTCATAGCGAGCACAGGACAGCAGCAGCGACGGTCTTCTGACATAAACCGGTCTTTAGCTCCCACTTTCCGCACTATTCCGACTTGCTCAAATTGATAGAAGACTTTTTTTTTTTTTTTGTCGTATCCAGTTTACGGCTTGGTTCCCAGGCTTGACAAAGCCTTCTCTGACAGATCGCCTGCTTGCTGTACTGACAGCCCTCACTGGGGGTGTCCACTTCAAACACACTAACGCCTCCCTGCCGACCTTTCCCCTCCTCCGAGTTTTTTTTTTTTCTTAGATTTCCTAAGCCAGCGTGTCTACTGATCGTAATAAAGTTGATAAAGCCAACGTTTTTTTGAGAATAGCAAGTGATATCATGTAACATGAAAATAGATCCCGAATGTCCGCTATCTTTTTTTAAAGAGCCTGTTAAATAATGTGCATACTGTACAGACTTGATTCACTGTTTTAAAAAAAAAAAAAAAAAAAAAAAAAAAAAAAAAAAAAAAAAATTATATAGCCTAATACCCTGTATTTTTGTTTAGTTTCATATAGTTTCAATTAAATAACACTATATATTTTGTTTGGAAGAATGAACTGGCAGAAGAAGAGACATACGTTTAGTACTGTAATGTCATTTTCCCATGTTCCCGGACAATGAACCTTTCCCTAAGGAAAAAAAAAAAAAAAGTCTGTAGTACCTACGTGCAAGCATATACAAATTCATAACACGACGATATAGCGCTGAAAATGACAAGGATATTGTTTTAATTAATTTTAAAAAAAGCAGTTATTAAGCTGTGTAGGTTTGACCTTGTAAAGTAAACCAAGGACATTAATTCATACCCTAGAAGTAACAAACAAACAAAAGAAAGTTTTAAAAACTGGGTGGGGTCTATTGACCCTGTCACACTATAATACAAAAATAATAAATAATAATAATAATAATAATAATAATAATAATAATAATAATAATAATAATAATAATAATAATAATAAAAACCTTAAGAATACGTTCTTAAATAATATCAAAACAACAGATTTTTAGCCTTTAGTTTGAAATATTATTTGCAAAATGTACTCTTATTCAATTACTGGAATTAGAACATTTTTTCTGATCATTATGTGTGGAATTCTTTGTGCACTTTCTCATGAAGGGCAGGGCAGCTTTATTTACACATTTTTACATTCATGACCTATATCGTTAGTGTAGGTACTGTAGAAGCATTAAAAACATGCAGAATTGTATCCAGTTTGTACTGTAGCTTGCTTTCCTGGAAAAGGAACAATAAACTTTGCTGTTTCAGACAGGAAACAATAGTTACACCTGCAAACATGTGTTTGGCAAGTAAATCTTTAAAACCATCTTCAAAAGTCAAGAAGAGATAGGGGTAAACTCCACTTTTCATGTCAACCTTCAACCAATATCAGCTACCAAGAATGCTCAAGCTAAGTTCATTTAAACCTACCTCTCTTTGCAGTGAGTGCTGTGCTTTTGAGTTTACCTCCTCCCCAACTTTCACCTAATTTTCATCCTCATCAGGGAGGTTGTCAGTCAGACTGCCTCCCTGTCTCAGCTCTGGCAAAATTTCGAAGCAGCAGACAAGGCCGAGCACCAAAATCAAGCAAGTCAGAAAGTAAGTCATTTTTATTGTTGTTTTTAAATTGCAAGGGTCTTCTTGACTGAAATATTTGGAATTTTAACCAAAAACTGCTTCTGTAGGGTGGAATTTTGTATTTGTGTCCCTACAGCTAACAACAACTGGGGAATGTAAGCAAACTGGTCTTAATCACAGAACATAAAATGATTGTGGGATACAGTGCAGCTTTAACACACAGCCAACATAGTTAAAATTCCTTTCCCAACATAAAAAATAACTGGACCAGAAGATATTTTCGCAGTATTTTTATATATTTGCTGTTCTGTGCTAATGACATTTGTTTTATACTCTACTGATTTCTTGCTCTTTTTGTGAGAAGTTCCCTGGTTAAGATACACACTACATTTCATCCTTGCTGTCTGTCACATATGCTACAGAGAAAAGTGCACCTCATACTGTACTGCAGCACTGGCAAGTCTCACTTCAAAGATATCTGTACCATGAATCAGCGGACATCACAGGACCAAAGCATGTTTGATCTTTCTCTGACGTTGGCGCCTGAAATTATTTATTTATTTATTTATTTATATTCTATTTATAATTACGGTCTAAGGCTCTGGATAAGGAGGACAATAAACAATTAAGAGCAACACTGTTTACTAATTTAGTACTCACTCAATTGAGCTTTTAAAGCTCATATACTTTAATTTGTTTCAGCCCCCTTTTTTGCTGCAGTCAAGATGCCTGTTGCAAACAGTGCTCCAGACACAACAATGTTCATAAAGCACAAGACCATCCCACGGTGTCTGGATATAGCTGCCTGTAGCGTTGCCGGATCAACCACATGAATGCTAATATCCCAGAAAAACAATAAAAACCCTGGATCACACTTCATCTCTGTCAAAAATGTGTGAATGAAAAAAAAAAACAATGCTTATTATAAAAAATAAAATATAAAAAAAGGTTATTACAAAAAAAGAAAAAGTGTAGAATGTGATCTATATATAAAAAAAAGTTATAAGTTCTTTCAGGACCCTGGGTGATTGTAATCTTGCATGTGTTTGGAGGTAGGCCAGAATTATACAGAATTAGGTTTAAAATGGAGATGCAGCTCTTTACAGAAACGGGGCAGATCTGAGTCAGGAAACATAGAGAACAGTAAACATAACCATTATAAATGGTCAAAACACTTTTTTTTTTTTTTTTTTTAAAGATCTTTTTTAATGTTATCATTTATGTTTTTGCAATGTGGATGCGACAGCATTGTTCCTGAAACAAAAGTCACAAAGTTACGAATTTTATCCAAAAGGACCAATAAATTACTAGATGCACATTTCAATGAATAAAAAGAAGCTGTGATTCATTGTTGCAATTTATTATGATTACAAATTATTTTTACTGCATCATTGTAAAACCCTTTTAATGGGGTTGGTTTCTACTTGTACATACATAATGGAGTTGTGTTTACAGTACAAATACAAACAGGCCCTATTCGATCACATGGTGATCAAACTGGCTAGTCACAAGCTGGTCAAAGGCATTATCCAGCTTCCAAAATCAGCAATATCTGTTCTTCCTGAACAGTGAAGCAGAGGATCAGGACAAGCTTGGGGCAACTTCAATGCTATTGATCCTCAGTACAGTCTGCGGCTGCACAATTACTGAAAATCAAAATAAAGTCAATTTAGAGACAAGGAAGGATTTCTTTCAGCATGTGGCTTCAAATGACATTTTCACTGCTTTTCTGATCCTTAACTTTTTATGATGTTTGCAGTCACTCCAAATGGTTTTTATTGCAAACGCTAAAGCACTACCAACAAAGAAAATGCTGTAACAAAATGATAATGATATAAAAATGGCAAGGCCACTACAGCTAACTGAATGTAGAACACTGATTTAAAAACATAGCTTACTTAAAAAGGTGCCTAAAACTAAATGTACCAACTATGTTATAATAGTTTTACTGCTAAAGCAGTTTTTGTGGCAATGGATTTTCAAATAGAATGAAAATAACCCCAGATATATCAATGCCATCTTAATGGATGCAGCAGGCATAGCATAGAGCCTGTAATTGAGGTTATGTGACTTCAAGTGAGAGTGCCATTTCCGTTTTCATGATAAAGTTAATGTCTTTGTTGACTTCAACTTAAAATAAACACAGCAGATTTAGGCAGGAAAATGACACTTACTTACACCCTGGGGAAAGCAGAAAAAACACCACCACCCCAAATTATATATTTTTTTGTTTGTCTTGACTATAATTATATATATTTTTTTTATACTACCCTCATTCCAAAAATGCTTGTATTTGTCCTCATGTGGCAAACTCATAGAACTGAATGTGCTGTCAAATACAGTTTTGGACTAGTTCACCATTGTAAAGGAAACAAACAGTGCATTAACATATCTTGTGTAAAAACAACATTAGTGTTGCTACTTCCTATGTATTTAATACATAGGTGGATATATCTTTTACAATATTATCAAATAACATACTTCTTTTCCTCTGGTATCAGTGTCTTTTCCAAAAGTGCATGTGTACTTTGGGCCAGGATTCAGTCTTCTCGTTCACTGTTGCTTCGACTCGCACCAAGTCTCGCCTTAATGAAGAAATAACACTAAGGTTCACTCAACCACTATTTAAGGAGCTTCAATTGATAAACACCTTTTTCTTCTTTAATTTAATGTTCTACAGTCTTTCTCAGTAGCTCTGATTGCCGCTGCTCAAATGTTGACATGCAAAAATGCCATTTCCTTGTTGAAGTAAGGGACACAGAGAATACCAGTAGCATCCCTTTAGTTTGGTCCGTCATTGATGCCACTTTTCAAATGTGGAACCTGCGCAATGTGTCTGTGTGTTTGTTAGAGTAATACATATATGCACCAATTTAATTTGTGCTATACTGGATTCTGCTGAGTCAAAGCCCCGGTTGAATGATCGCCCTACCCCAACTTTTAGCTGAAAGTCAAATGTTCACCATTCATTTCCGGTTTTTAATAACCACGCACAAATAATGTCTGAGGGGAAATATCGCAGCTCAAGTGAATGAATGATTCAGGGTTAGGGTTATCTTTGTTTCAGATAACGAAAAAGCAGAGTTGGGTGTTTTCGGATCAGATGATACAGACTCTGCAGTCTGACTGATTACACTTTCCTGTTGTTACGCTACAATCCATAGTTTTTAGTTTTTATTTATTTTTAGACAAAGCAAGAGCTTGTAACCACATAACTATATATTAGAACTGGAACCTGCAATTTCTTACTTGCAGAGATTATGTAAAGCCCTTTATTACAGTGGACCGAAAATTTCACGTTCACTGGACAAGGTGGCTTTAAAGTTTATGTTTTATTTTTTGTGAAAAGATTTTAAATGGCAAAACAGTTGTATTTCTTAAGTCATTAAATATGTTAAGTCCTCTTCTTGATTCTTCAGTGTGACTGTGTGCTCTACCTTTGAAATTTAAGCATGCTTAATTGTAAACGTAATCTATCTACCTATCGTTAAAAATACTCCCTCTGCAATAATGCCTATAATTTCGCCCCTGCCTGAGTCAACACCGCTCCCACACTTTTGTCACAATGACGACTTTATGCCCGCCTCCCTCCCCTTAGATACTCGGGAATATCAAACAGAATTTAATTATTCAAGATTTTTACAGGGACTTTACTGAGGTGTCAAGGGGTGCTAGTGATAGCCATAGAGATAGTATGTTTGTCACCTACAGTAATGAGTAATGGCAAGGAATTTCTGACAACTTTGAGCTGGGCAGTTCAAAACAGTACAAAACACTTTCACAATATATTATATATATATATATATATATATATATATATATATATATATATATATATATATATATATATATATATATATATATATTTACACACACATACACACACACACACATATATGTGTGTGTGTATATATATATATATATATATATATATATATATATATATATATATATATATATATATACACACACACAGCTCTGGAAAAAATTAAGAGACCACTGCAAAATTATCAGTTTCTCTGGTTTTACTATTTATAGGTATGTGTTTGGGTAAAATGAACATTTTTGTTTTATTCTATAAACTACTGACAAAATTTCTCCCAAATTCCAAATAAAAATATTGTCATTTAGAGCATTTATTTGCAGAAAATGACAACTGGTCAAAATAACAAAAAAGATGCAGTGTTGTCAGACCTCGAATAATGCAAAGAAAATAAGTTCAAATTCATTTTTAAACAACACAATACTAATGTTTTAACTTAGGAAGAGTTCAGAAATCAATATTTGGTGGAATAACCCTGATTTTCAAGCACAGCTTTCATGCATCTTGGCATGCTCTCCACCAGTCTTTCACATTGATGTTGGGTGACTTTATGCCACTCCTGGCGCAAAAATTCAAGCAGCTCAGCTTTGTTTGATGGCTTGTGAACATCCATCTTCCTCTTGATCACATTCCAAAGGTTTTCAATGGGGCTCAGGTCTGAAGATTGGGCTGGCCATGACAGGGTCTTGATCTGGTGGTCCTCCATCCACACCTTGATTGACCTGGCTGTGTGGCATGGAGCATTGTCCTGCTGGAAAAACCAATCCTCAGAGTTGGGGAACATTATCAGGGCAGAAGAAAGCAAGTTTTCTTCCAGGACAACCTTGTATATACACTATATATGAGAAGATTTAGTTTCAGTTTCTCTTGCAGAGAAATTACAAGCAAGCAAGTTACAGTGAGAAAAAAAAAATAACCGAGTAGGATATATTGTAGTTCTTGCAGAAATCAAACTGACACTCAGTTAATTTTTGGTGCAGAAGAACATTTACATCACGCTCTTGGATTTAGCTGCCACACCAGTATTGCCCTGCCCCTTAACAACCAATACACACTCCTGATTCGCTGGTACAGAACTCCCTTGACCTTCCAACTCCCACCTAATAGGCTCTTGGTAACTGTCACCGATAAATATAAGGTAGTCAAAGTAGGCCGCCCTCTTTTAAGCGCCGCAGTCATTTTCCAGTTTTTATTGAAACTTTAATGTCTCAATATACTCTGAAATTAAAGCATAGAACAAACAAATTGGAGATAAAAAAGAAATCTTTTTTGTTTAACAAAATTTAATCTAAATTTTTGACTCATCAAAGTAGCCACCTTTTGCAGATATAACAGCCGAACACACTCGTGGCATTCTTTCTACAATGGAAATCAAATATTGTTCGGAAAGTTCTTCCCAACACTGTTGCAGAAGTTCCCACAAATGTGTTGCACTTGTAGGTTGCTTTGCTTTCACCCTTCTGTCCAGTTCATCCCAAACCAGCTCGATGGGATTTAAGTCTGGAGACTGTGCCCTGCCATTCCATGATTTGAAGCCTACCGTCTTGTTCTTTTCTTCTAAGATAGTTCTGACATAGCCTGGAGGTATGTTTTGGGTCATTATCTTGCTGTACCAACTAGGTGTATACCAGAGGGTATTGCATGGCGCTGCAAAATGCTGTGGTAGCTGTTTTGGTTCAGGGTGCCACTCACTCTGTGCAAGTCGCCAACTCTAGATCCAGCAAAACAGCCCCAGACCATCACGCTTCCTCCTCCATGTTTGACAGTTGGTGTCACACACCGAGGAACCATCCTTTCGCCTTCTCGACGGCGTACAAAAACCCTGCGTGATGAACCGAAGATTTCAAATTTTGATTCATCGGTCCATAAGAACTTCTTCCAGTCTTCAGTAGTCCACTGGCGGTGCTTCATGGCCCAGGGAAGCCTCTTTTTCTTATTTTGCCATCTTAGCAATTGCTTTCTTAGTGCCACTTTACCTGTCAAACCTGCAGCTCAAAGTCTTCTCTTCACAGTTGAAACTGAGACTTGCTTACTTCGACCAGCTTGAAGCTGTTGTCCTGTGAGCCGCCTATTACGCAAGCTGTTGACTCTCAGAAACTTGTCTTCTGATTCTGTTGTGGCTTTGGGTCTGCCAGACCTCTTTCTGTCAGAGTTTCCTCCAGTTTCCAAGTGCCTTTTGATGGTGTAGGAAACTGTACTCACTGACACCTTGGCTTTCTTTGCAATTTCTCAAAAGGAAAGACCTACACTTTTAAGGGTTATAATGGTCTGTCTGTCTTCCTTTGTTAATTGCCTTTTTCTCGCCATTATGATAGCAATATACTACTTCCTGCAGTACAATACTGTCCAAATAATGCTTAAGAGGGTGTAGTAACACAGTCTGTTCCAACACTGCTTTTATACAGACAGAGGGTTTGTAAGTAATCAACAAAAGTTGGGACACCTGTAGGAATTGTTAGCATCAACTTTCAAGGATTAATTTACTTCCATTGCTGCAGAACAGCTGTAAGTTGTTAACCCATTACTTGTTCCCTGAAAAAGGCCTTTTTGTAAACTCTGAAGTGTACATTATTTTTCAGTTTTTGGTAACCTAAACTTTTTTTTTTAACCTCTGGCAGTTTACCGTTTACCTTTGTACCATTTCAGGTTATTCACTGGACTTGAACTGCTTAAATTTCAATAAAAACTGGAAAAATGGGGGTGTTCTAAAACTTTTGACCGGTTGTGTGTGTGTGTGTGTGTGTGTGTGTGTGTGTGTGTGTGTGTGTGTGTGTGTGTGTGTGTATCTCAGATTCTGCCAAGTGAACGCCCTAGGGGCGTAAAGTTGTTATTAAAGCAAATGGCTTAATGATATTTATCAAAAACTACTAAAAACAGTACTGGAAGGTAAGAGGCCTTTTTTTTTTTCAGAAGCCTTTAACATTATAGACTACTTTGAGAAGCTATCCGTACTATAATATAATATCTGTTATTAATGAGAACAAATGCCCATTATCCGAGCCCAGTGTTTGGAACATCTCTTTCTGAAATAGAAACATTTTGGTTATGTCTACCATCTATCATACAGTGGCCTTCTAAAAATATCTTTGAATGGACTGCTTGAGTTATTAAGTAAACATGTATTTATTTATTTATTTAAATTAATTAGCCGCTTTTCTCCCAATTCAACATATTCAATTGTACTTCAAGCTCCGCTCACCGCTACCACCCCTGCGCTGACTCGGGAGTGGCGAAGATGAAGACACACTGTCCTCTGAAGCGCATGCTGTCAGCCAACCGCTTTTTTTTTTCACTCTGCAGGCCCGCCATGCAGCCAACCCAGAGCTACAGCATCGGAGGACAACCCAGCTCTGGCCAGCTTACAGGCAAGCCTGCAGGGTCTACAGGGGTTGCTTTTGCAGGATGAGCCGAGGATACC